>NW_028259461.1:12417351-12452897 GCF_056163025.1 Triticum urartu | reverse complement strand
GAATTGAACCCGCGCATGGTGGATTCACAATCCACTGCCTTGATCCACTTGGCTACATCCGCCCCTTATCCAGCTAAAGGATTTTTTTCTTTTTTCCATTGATCATTATTCTATTTATTCTGACCTCCGTACTTCGATCGAGATATTGGACATAGAATGCCACTCTTTAAAAAGGAAAAAAGGAGTAATCAGCTGTGACACGAAAAAAAACGAATCCTTTTGTAGCTCATCATTTATTGGCAAAGATAGAAAAGGTCAATATGAAGGAGGAGAAAGAAACAATAGTAACGTGGTCCCGGGCATCTAGCATTCTACCCACAATGGTTGGCCATACAATCGCGATTCATAATGGAAAGGAACATATACCTATTTACATAACAAATCCTATGGTAGGTCGCAAATTGGGGGAATTCGTGCCTACTCGGCATTTCACGAGTTATGAAAATGCAAGAAAGGATACTAAATCTCGTCGTTAACTGAATTCTGAATAGAAAGATTAAGAAGAAAAAAAGATTCAAAATAAAGTAAAGGTAGGCGGGGAATAACCTTATTTATGACAAGTTTCAAACTAGTAAAGTATATCCCTAGGATAAAGAAGAAGAAAAGTGGGCTAAGGAAACTCGCAAGGAAAGTTCCAACCGATCGTCTACTTAAGTTCGAGAGAGTTTTCAAAGCACAAAAACGTATCCCTATGTCTGTTTTCAAAGCACAAAGAGTTCTTGACGAGATTCGCTGGCGTTACTACGAGGAAACTGTTATGATACTGAACCTCATGCCCTATCGAGCATCTTATCCCATCTTAAAGTTGGTTTATTCGGCAGCCGCAAATGCTACTCATTATAGGGATTTCGACAAAGCGAATTTATTTATTACTAAAGCCGAAGTCAGTAGGAGTACTATTATGAAGAAATTCAGACCTCGAGCTCGAGGACGTAGTTTCCCCATAAAAAAAAGCATGTGTCATATAACAATTGTACTAAATATAGTAAAGAAATCTAAATAACCTTTAGATCCATCTAAGATTTCGATTCCCAGTAAAAAAAATATAGAATAGAAAAATATGGGACAAAAAATAAATCCACTCGGTTTCAGACTTGGTACAACCCAAAAACACCATTCCTTTTGGTTCGCACAACCAAAAAATTATTCTGAAGGTCTACAGGAAGATAAAAAAATAAGGGATTGTATCAAGAACTATATACAAAAGAATAGGAAAAAGGGCTCGAATAGAAAAATAGAATCAGACTCAAGTTCCGAAGTAATTACACATAATAGAAAAATGGACTCAGGTTCAAGTTCCGAAGTAATTACACATATAGAAATCCAAAAAGAAATCGATACGATCCACGTCATAATCCATATTGGATTCCCAAATTTATTAAAGAAAAAAGGAGCAATCGAAGAATTAGAGAAAGATCTACAAAAGGAAATTAACTCTGTAAACCAGAGATTTAATATTTCTATCGAAAAAGTTAAAGAACCTTATAGACAGCCTAACATTCTTGCAGAATATATAGCTTTCCAATTAAAAAATAGAGTTTCATTCCGAAAGGCAATGAAAAAAGCCATTGAATTAACTAAAAAAGCAGATATAAGGGGAGTAAAAGTAAAAATTGCGGGTCGTCTCGGAGGAAAAGAAATTGCACGCGCCGAATCTATTAAAAAGGGTAGACTTCCCCTCCAAACAATTCGCGCTAAAATTGATTATTGCTGCTATCCAATTCGGACTATCTATGGAGTATTAGGTGTAAAAATTTGGATATTCGTAGACGAAGAATAAGTAATCTTGTCTTCGGATTCTGTCCATTGATAGAATAAAAAATGACAAGAGACTTTTTTCCTGAAATCCCTGCAAAAGAAGAAATTATACCTCTTTCTATAAGATTTAATGAAAATTGATAAATCATTTAATATAATTGCTATGCTTAGTGTGTGACTCGTTATTTTTTTCTTTTTTTTAAGAAAAAAACTTAGTAATTATAGAAAATTAACTAATAACCAACCTATTGCTTCGTATTGTCGAGATCCTAACTAAGAAACAGTCACTATATGAATAAATACCTCTATCATAACATAAATGAGTAGATGTGTCATATAGTTGTAGCAACTGCAATTTTTTCTCTAAAAAAGAAAAGGGATTCTAGGTTGTGAAGCAAAACTAAAGGGATGTGGATAAAGGGAGGGATGATAGAAAGAAGGAAGAGGAAATAAATAAGATATAGGATTCCACTATGTATGGTCTATGAATTACATCATAAAAGGCAATGTGATAAAGCATCAATATAATAAAAATAATAGAGAATTAAAAATTGTAACTTGAAACAAGAACTACAAATTTAAAGCAATAATAAAGAGCCGCCCGGGTTAATAAAACTGAGAAAATTAACTCGGAAAGAAATTTTTTGGAAGCTCCGTTGCGGGATTCAGACCTAACCATTCAAGGAGAAGCAGTGGGAACGACAGAACCTATGATTCCATAGGATTTTATTGAAAAGAATCCTAACACTTCATTGGGTGGGATGGCGGAACAAACCAAAAAAATTGTCTTATTTGGTAAGTTTATAAATTAACAAATAAGACAGGAAAGAGTAAATATTCGCCCGCGAAATTCTTATTGAATTAGAATACTTTACCGCGATTCAATAAGAGTAAAAATAAGGATTTTTTTAAGAAGGATTACATTATCTATAAATATAGAATTTAGATAAATATACACACACATCTGGATATATTCTAGATCTTCTTTTTTGACTATATATTATATTTTTCTGTTTTAACAAATTCAATATAAAAAAAACCGAACTTTTTCTATTATCTATTAATGTGTATCTATCCGTACCGTAATATTTTGGAATATTATGAATTAGAGAAATTTACATGCTTTCTGATTCCATTCGCGAGGAGCTGGATGAGAAGAAACTCTCATGTCCAGTTTTGCAGTAGAGATGGAACTAAGAAAGAGAACCATCGACTATAACCCCAAAAGAACCAGATTTCGCAAACAACATAGAGGAAGAATGAAAGGAAAATCCTGCCGAGGCAATCGTATTTGTTTTGGTAGATATGCTCTTCAAGCACTTGAACCCGCTTGGATCACGGCGAGACAGATAGAAGCAGGACGAAGAGCAATAACACGATATGCACGTCGTGGTGGAAAAATATGGGTACGTATATTTCCCGACAAACCGGTTACACTAAGACCCACGGAAACACGTATGGGCTCGGGAAAGGGGTCCCCCGAATATTGGGTATCCGTTGTTAAACCTGGTCGTATACTTTATGAAATGGGGGGAGTATCTGAAACTGTAGCTAGAGCAGCTATCTCCATAGCTGCCAGTAAAATGCCCATACGAAGTCAATTTATTCGATTAGAGATATAGAACCCTAAAAGGGGTATGGAAGATAAAAAAAAATGCTCGGTTTTTCTTTCTGGAAAGACAATATTTCTTTCATCCTTTTGCATTGAAATAACAAATTGAAATCAAAATAATATGATTCAACCTCAGACCCTTTTAAATGTAGCAGATAATAGTGGAGCTCGAAAATTGATGTGTATTCGAGTCATAGGAGCTGCTGGTAATCAGCGATATGCTCGTATTGGTGATGTTATTGTTGCTGTAATCAAAGACGCATTGCCCCAAATGCCTCTAGAAAGATCCGAAGTAATTCGAGCTGTAATTGTACGTACATGTAAAGAGTTCAAATGCGAAGACGGTATAATAATCCGCTATGATGACAATGCTGCGGTTATAATTGATCAAAAAGGCAATCCAAAAGGAACTCGAGTTTTTGGCGCGATTGCCGAGGAATTGAGAGAATTGAATTTTACCAAAATAGTTTCATTAGCTCCTGAAGTATTATAAATACTAGTAGGCGAAATTGAGACCAAAGAATTAATTTAGTAGATTGTGTTTTACGTATATGTTTTAAAATCCAAAATGAAAAAAAAAAAAAGAAAACATGTTGATTATAGAAAAATTAGGAGGAACCTAGAATTAGAGTCTTCTGGGCAAGGACACTATTGCTGATTTACTAACCTCTATAAGAAATGCGGACATGAATAAAAAAGGAACAGTTCGAGTAGTATCTACAAATATTACCGAAAACATTGTTAAAATACTTCTACGAGAGGGTTTTATTGAAAGTGTTCGGAAACATCAGGAACGTAACAGATATTTCTTGGTTTCAACTTTGCGACATCAAAAGAGAAAGACTATAAAAGGAATATATAGAACAAGAACCTTTTTAAAGCGTATCAGCCGACCCGGCTTACGAATTTATACCAACTATCAAGGAATTCCTAAAGTTTTGGGTGGAATGGGAATTGCTATTCTTTCTACTTCTCGAGGAATAATGACAGATCGAGAAGCTCGACTAAACAGAATTGGGGGAGAAGTCTTATGTTATATATGGTAATCGCCCCGCCTATAGTGCTCGAATTCTATCTCGCCCTTCCTATTTTTAAAATAAAAATAGAAAAATAGGAGAAAAAAAATATGACAGAAAAAAAAAATAGGAGAGAAAAAAAAAAACCCGAGAGAAGCAAAAGTAACTTTCGAAGGTTTAGTTACGGAAGCCCTACCCAATGGAATGTTCCGCGTTCGGCTAGAGAATGACACCATCATCCTAGGCTATATTTCAGGAAAGATACGGTCTAGTTCTATACGAATACTGATGGGGGATAGGGTCAAAATTGAAGTAAGTCGTTATGATTCAAGCAAGGGACGTATAATTTATAGACTTCCCCATAAGGATTCGAAGCGTATCGAAGACTCGAAGGATAGCGAAGATTTGAAGGATAGCGAAGATTTGAAGGATACCAAAGATTCAAAGGATTAGGTTTTTCTTTTTTTTTCTAGGGTAATAAATTCTAAGTTCTAAAATTCAAGCGAAGAGACTTATTTTTTCCAAAAGATTAGATTCATAGTTTAAAAAAGGATACGGAAATATGAAAATAAGAGCTTCCGTTCGTAAAATTTGTACAAAATGTCGACTGATTCGTAGGCGTGGACGAATTAGAGTCATTTGCTCTAATCCGAAGCATAAACAAAGACAGGGGTAATCTTTCGAAAAAGAACTTTACTTTCTAAAAAGTAAAAAAAAGTACCCGCGGAAATGTTCCAATTCCAAATAAAATAATTTCATTTAAAATAATTAAAGTAAAGGGTTTATTTTACCCTGAAACGGATATCTTTGTATCTTTTTTTCTTTTTTTTATTTCTAACTCATATTTATGAGATAATAAAATATGGCAAAAGCTATACCAAAAATTGGTTCACGTAAGAAAGTGCGTATTGGTTTACGTAGGAATGCACGTTTTAGTTTACGGAAGAGTGCACGTAGAATAACAAAAGGGGTTATTCATGTTCAAGCTAGTTTCAACAATACCATTATAACTGTTACAGACCCACAAGGTCGGGTGGTTTTTTGGTCCTCGGCCGGTACTTGTGGATTCAAAAGCTCAAGAAAAGCATCACCCTATGCTGGTCAAAGAACAGCAGTAGATGCTATTCGTACAGTAGGTTTGCAACGAGCAGAAGTTATGGTAAAGGGCGCTGGTAGTGGAAGAGATGCCGCATTACGAGCCATTGCTAAAAGTGGTGTGCGATTAAGTTGTATACGCGATGTAACACCTATGCCGCATAATGGATGTCGACCGCCTAAAAAAAGACGTCTGTAAAAGAATTAACCCGCTTTCAACTTTCATTTCAAGAGAAATAAACGATTCAATGATAAAATAATAATACTAGTCTATTATGGTTCGAGAGGAGGTAGCAGGATCCACTCAAACACTACAGTGGAAGTGTGTTGAATCAAGAGTAGATAGTAAGCGCCTTTATTATGGTCGTTTCATTCTGTCCCCGCTTAGAAAAGGTCAAGCGGACACCGTCGGTATTGCCTTGCGAAGAGCTTTACTTGGAGAAATAGAAGGAACATGTATCACACGTGCAAAATTTGGGAGCGTGCCGCACGAGTATTCTACAATAGCAGGTATTGAAGAATCCGTACAAGAAATTTTACTAAATTTGAAAGAAATTGTATTGAGAAGTAATCTCTATGGAGTTAGAGACGCATCCATTTGCGTCAAAGGTCCTAGATACATAACTGCTCAAGATATCATCTTACCGCCTTCCGTAGAAATCGTTGATACGGCACAACCTATAGCTAACTTGACAGAGCCCATTGATTTCTGTATTGATTTACAGATCAAGAGAGATCGTGGATATCAGACAGAACTCAGAAAGAACTATCAAGATGGAAGTTATCCTATAGATGCTGTATCCATGCCTGTTCGAAATGTGAATTATAGTATTTTTTCTTGTGGGAATGGAAATGAAAAACACGAGATACTTTTTCTAGAAATATGGACTAATGGAAGTTTAACCCCTAAGGAAGCACTTTATGAGGCTTCTCGTAATTTGATTGATTTATTTCTTCCTTTTCTACACGCGGAGGAAGAGGGCGCTAGTTTCGAAGAAAATAAAAACAGGTTTACTCCACCCCTTTTTACTTTTCAAAAAAGATTAACTAATCTAAAGAAAAACAAAAAAGGAATTCCATTGAATTGTATTTTTATTGATCAATTAGAATTGACTTCTAGAACGTATAATTGTCTAAAAAGGGCCAATATACATACACTATTGGACCTTTTGAGTAAGACTGAAGAAGATCTTCTGAGAATTGACAGTTTTCGTATGGAAGATAGAAAACATATATGGGACACTCTAGAGAAGCATCTCCCAATTGATTTACTTAAGAATAAACTCTCGTTTTAAATCCATTGCAATTTTTTTTCTTCTTCTTTTTCGAGTTAGAATAAAAAGAAAACAATTTAGCATCTTTGGTACAATCTATATTTTCGCGAAATGGATCATAATAAAATGGATTTTAGGTATCTAGGGAAGATTCACTTGGAAGTAACTATTTCCTAGATACCTATGGTACTTCACGGTTGAATGAATCAAAAAATATCTAAAAAAGACCTAAAGTTAATGATTTATCAATGGGTAATGTTGCTCCAATACCTAACCAAAGAGCTACTACAGTACCGATTAAAAAAACGGTCGTAGCTACTGGGCGGCGAAATGGATTTTGGAATTTATTGACATTCTCTAGAAAAGGTACTGTCAATAAGCCTGTTGGCACAGAAACCATTAAAAGAACGCCCAATAACTTATTGGGTACCGTACGGAGTATTTGAAACACGGGAAAGAAGTACCACTCGGGTAATATTTCCAGAGGAGTTGCAAACGGATCTGCCGGTTCACCAATCATTGATGGCTCGAGAACCGCTAAACCTACATTACATGCAATAGTACCTAGAATTACTACTGGAAAAATATATAAAAGATCGTTGGGCCATGCGGGTTCCCCGTAATAATTATGTCCCATCCCTTTAGCTAATTTAGCTCTTAATACAGGATCATTTAAGTCTGGTTTCTTTGTTATTGGGATAGGTGAACTCTTTAGGATCCATCCCCCAAAGGAACCGGACATGAGAATTTATCATCATCCGGCTCGAGCAAGAGTGAAAGAAATAAGACCGCGGAAGATCCTTAATAGAATTAAGGTTTATAATGACTCAATGACTCTAGGCAAGAAAAGCTTTATCAGATTCTCTTTTCCGAAGTTGCACCTACAACTACTCATTGAAAATAATCCTATTCTTATGGGTAAATGCTCAATATCCAAGTGGGCTTACAAATTTGATCATGATCAATTGCTTTGTGGATTGTCTCATGTCTCTTGATTAGTTGGTATTTATCCCCTCAATATCGCAAGTTTCTTACCTCCAAACAAAATATTTACTTGTTACTAATAAAAAATCAAAAAGTTTAGCCTACATTCTTCCTTAGATCCCTTCTTTTACTCCGATAGTATTGCGGATCACAATCGATGCAAAGAAAATGAATGCATTTCCATACTATAATAAAAAGGTAAGTGTAATAAATAGAGAACTGGATCATGTCACATGACTTATTCCATTTCTACTCTATGGGATCTTACGGAGCCTGTTCATGGATGACATGGTTGCGGTATGATCATAGAAGATATTCTCCTCAAGTGAACCAGCCTATCCTTCCTAGGTAGGGGACTTACATGTTGATTGGATGCGGAGACACCTTTGGTTGTGAATTCTAATGTGGCAGATCCAATTCTTTATCTGCATGGCCAAATCAATAATTCAAAGTCACACACTCCCATAATCCGCCTTTTTTCTTTCGTAAAATTAACTTCAACTATTTGTATTGTATAAAAATACTTTGGAGTTGAAGAGAAGTATCCAAATGACATGTGTTATTTTACAATAACCCATGCTTGTAGCAATGAAATACCAAAACCTACCCGATATGATATATGATAATTATAATTCTCTATGATATGCCTTCCCTATAAAGGACCCGAAATACCTTGCTTACGTATCATTGGAAAGTGCATTAACATAAATACGGCAGTAAGCAGAGGCAGTACAAAGGTATGTAAACTATAAAAACGAGTCAAAGTGGATTGGCCCACACTAGCACTTCCGCGTAATAACTCCACTAAAGGCGATCCTATTACCGGAATGGCGTCAGGTACACCTGTCACAATTTTGACTGCCCAATAGCCAATTTGATCCCAAGGCAAAGAATAACCAGTTACACCAAATGATGCAGTCAAAACAGCCAAAACCACACCTGTGACCCAAGTTAATTCGCGGGGTTTTTTAAATCCCCCTGTGAGATACACACGAAATACATGCAGGATCATCATTAAAACCATCATACTTGCTGACCATCGATGAACTGATCGGATTAACCAACCAAAGTTGGCCTCGGTCATTATGTATTGAACCGAGGAAAAAGCCTCTGTAACGGTTGGTCGGTAGTAAAAAGTCATAGCAAAACCGGTAGCGACTTGTACTAGAAAACAAGTAAGTGTAATTCCCCCTAAACAATAAAATATGTTGACATGGGGAGGAACATATTTACTAGTTATATCATCTGCAATTGCCTGAATCTCAAGACGTTCCTCAAACCAATCATATACTTTATTGAGATAGGTAACTAACCCGAGTCCCCCTCTAAGAGCCGTATATGAAAATTTCATCTCGTACGGCTCAAGCAGAAACACAAAAATTTTCAACGAATATTAGAAAAAAGGTTCAAAACTTCATCAGCCACTGAATTGGGTCGATTTGCCTTGAAGATATCAAATAAGAAAAATCCGGAATATCTTCTTTGTGATGATAATGCCAAAAAATCTCAAGTTGGCGGTCTTTCTTTCTTCCTTTCCCTTATGTTGGTCATTAGAGGCTTCTTGACTTTTCTCTTCCCTATAAAGGATTTGTTTTTTTATGCGTAATATAGAAATTATCTTGTTGAGATCCTATGAATCAGTTCAATTAAAACCTTAGATTCATACTAGAGCCACGATGATTTAGTCTCAAGCTAAACAAAAGGCAAGGGTTCTTCGAATAAGAACCGCTTGATAATCATTTATTGAATCAGTGTAATGACTCGACAAAATCGAGAGAAAAAAAGTTGTCTTTTGGGCAAACAAAATTGGAAGGAAGAAAATTTCTTTTTTATTTTTATTTAAGAACTACTTGAATTTTTCAGTCTGGTTGCGAGGTCTTAATAGTGAGTATGAATCATAGTTCCATTTTTTTTTGATCCACTCTATCTATTTCGTGTTCCAGATACTAGAATAAATAATATCTGACGAATTAGAATCATCTTGATAGAGATAACAGGCCCTTTCTATGTATTATCAATAGGATCAATTCTAACAAGTCACACACTCATATTCCAGAGATACCGAAACAAAAAAATTCCGCGGTCGAACTACCATAATATCTAGAAATGTAGATCTTAAACTAGAAAGGCTTTTTTGGATGGAAAAACTCTGACTTCCTAGTTTTAGTTAGTAGAAACCTAATTGGTTAAAATTCCGTCCAGTAAAACGGAAGAATTATAAATTTCTAAAATGATAGATAGGAATATAGCGAATAAAGCCATTGCGATCCCCATAAAAGGAGTAGTCCCCCAACCCGGGGCGACTTTCCCATATTCCGAATTCAAGGGTTTCAGTAAACTACCTGCACCAGTTCGTTTTGGCCTAGGTTTAGAACTATCTTCAACGGTTTGTGTAGCCATAAATTCTATTTAATCATTGGTGTTGACTTTGTATACTATTCCGTTGTAGTTGTAAATACACGATCTTTTCGTAGATCCATTGTAATCTTGAAATTCTATAAAAATGGAAACAGCAACTTTAGTCGCCATCTCCATATCTGGTTTACTTGTAAGCTTTACTGGGTATGCCTTATATACCGCGTTTGGGCAACCCTCTCAACAATTAAGAGATCCATTCGAAGAACACGGAGACTAATTTAAGTAAGAAGTCTCCCAGATAGGGGGACTTCTTACTTAAATGAAATTATTTTATTCTTTTAGTTGGAGTTGGTGGAACCTTAGGTGGTTCTCGGAAGAAGATAGCGAAAAAAATTATCCCTAAAGTCGAAACTAAAAGGAACGTATAAACCAATGCTTCCATAGATTCGATCCTGGTTTATTTACAATTATAACTTCCACACCTATTCATTTGTCATTTGGGATAATTTCCCATATAAAGAAAGAAAAAGAGTCAAAGAAAGGATGGGAGATGTTTCCCATGTCAAATCAAAAAAGAGAGGTGAAAGATACTATAACAATGTGTATCAAACTGCCTGTTTCCTTGTAGTTGGATCTCCCACTTTTTGGAATGTTCCAAATTCCACTTGAGCATCCAAATCTGGATCAATACCAGCAAAAACATCTCGGAACAATGTTCTAGCGCCATGCCAAATGTGTCCGAAAAAGAAGAGCAAAGCAAAGGTAGCATGACCAAAAGTGAACCAACCCCTTGGACTGCTGCGAAAAACACCATCAGATTTCAAAGTAGCCCGGTCTAATTCAAAAATTTCCCCTAATTGAGAACGCCTCGCATATTTTTTTACAGTAGCAGGATCAGAATAACTTACTCCATTAAGTTCGCCACCATAGAACTCCACCGTTACACCTACTTGTTCAACACTATATTTGGATTCTGCTCTTCTAAAAGGAACGTCTGCTCTAACAATTCCCTCCTCATCTACCAAAACAACCGGAAATGTTTCAAAAAAAGTAGGCATACGGCGTACAAAAAGCTCACGTCCTTCTTTATCTCTAAAGACGGGATGTCCTAACCATCCAACAGCTATTCCATCCCCATTGTCCATTGAGCCTGCTCTGAATAATCCCCCTTTTGCCGGATTATTACCAATATAATCATAAAAGGCTAATTTTTCGGGAATTTTAGACCAAGCTTCTGATAAACTAAGATTTTCGGCTAAACCATTGCTAACTCTTCGATATATTTCTTGCTGAAAGTATCCCTGATCCCACTGATAACGAGTAGGCCCAAATAATTCGATTGGGGTCGTTGCTGACCCATACCACATAGTTCCAGCAACTACGAAAGCTGCAAAAAAAACAGCAGCGATACTACTGGAAAGTACAGTTTCAATATTGCCCATACGTAATCCTTTATATAGACGTTGAGGCGGACGGACACTAAGATGGAATAAGCCCGCTAATATACCCAATGTACCCGCAGCAATATGATGAGAAGCTATTCCCCCCGGAACAAAAGGATCAAAACCTTCTGCACCCCACGCTGGATTTACAGCTTGTACTTTTCCAGTTAGTCCATAAGGATCGGATACCCATATCCCAGGACCATACAAACCCGTTACATGAAATGCCCCAAAGCCAAAGCAAGCCACCCCTGCAAGAAATAAATGAATTCCAAAGATCTTGGGCAAATCCAAAGAGGGTTTTCCCGTCCGCTCATCAGAGAATATTTCTAGGTCCCAATATACCCAATGCCAGATCGCTGCCAAGAAACACAAGCCAGAAAACACAATATGCGTACCTGCCACACCTTCATAACTCCAAATACCCGGATTTGTTACAGTTCCTCCTGAAATACTCCAACCACCCCACGAATCCGTTATTCCTAAACGAGTCATGAAGGGAATTACGAACATACCTTGTCTCCACATTGGATCCAGAACAGGATCAGAGGGATCAAAAACTGCTAATTCGTATAAAGCCATTGAGCCAGCCCAACCAGAAACTAGAGCTGTGTGCATTATATGCACCGCAAGCAATCGACCCGGATCATTCAATACGACAGTATGAACACGATACCAAGGCAAACCCATGGAAATACCCCTTTAGCAAAGAAAAATAGACACGATGTCGCTTTATTTTATCGCATTGAAAAAGACTATCCATATCCTATGTACCTAACCCTTCTAGGGGATTCTGTGTCAGAAAGCGCGAATATTTATTTCATTCCATTAAAAATAAGAAGCCAATTCTGTTCATAAGAAGAAAGAGAAGCAGATCTATTCTATACTCGATAAGTGCCAATATGCAATGGGTAACTTGGCCAATTTGGAAAAAACGAAGAATAGATCGCTACCCCTCTTTGTTTAGCATTCAAATCACCCATTCCCTTTTCTTTATTCAATCTGTCTTACATTCCTTATATGTATAACCTTTCAATCTACGTATTAATAGAATCTATAATATTCATATAGAATAAGAATAAAAATTAAGACAATAAACTGCGGATTCTTTCTTTCTGTTCCATTCTTACGTTTCCATATTAAAGTGTGGTTTTCTTACTTAAATTTAATAATATTAATCTAATATGCCCATTGGTGTTCCAAAAGTACCTTACCGGATTCCTGGAGATGAAGAAGCGACTTGGGTTGACTTATACAATGTTATGTATCGAGAAAGGACACTTTTTTTAGGTCAAGAGATTCGTTGCGAGATCACGAATCATATTACAGGTCTCATGGTATATCTGAGTATAGAAGATGGAATTAGTGATATTTTTTTGTTTATAAACTCCCCAGGCGGGTGGCTAATCTCAGGAATGGCTATTTTTGATACGATGCAAACGGTGACACCAGATATATATACAATATGCCTCGGAATAGCCGCCTCCATGGCGTCCTTCATTCTGCTTGGAGGAGAACCCACCAAGCGTATAGCATTCCCTCACGCGAGGATTATGCTTCACCAACCTGCTAGTGCTTATTATCGGGCAAGGACACCAGAATTTTTACTAGAAGTAGAAGAGTTACACAAAGTTCGCGAAATGATCACAAGGGTTTATGCAGTAAGAACAGGCAAGCCTTTTTGGGTTGTATCCGAAGACATGGAAAGGGATGTTTTTATGTCAGCAGACGAAGCCAAAGCTTATGGACTTGTCGATATTGTAGGGGATGAAATGATTGACAAGCACTGCGATACTGATCCAGTGTGGTTTCCAGAAATGTTTAAGGATTGGTAGTGTCCGGATTTCTTGTAAAGTTATTTCACAGCTAAATTCGTGTTTTCCTCGATTTAATAGAAAATAGAAAGACTTCATGATGAGCAATCATCAGGTTAAGATGGATCTAAACCAATCCATTTTTTTCTATATACATACAACATGCCGACGGTTAAACAACTTATTAGAAACGCAAGACAGCCAATACGAAATGCTCGAAAAACGGCCGCGCTTAAAGGATGCCCTCAGCGTCGAGGAACATGTGCTAGGGTGTATGTGCGACTCGTTCAGATCATGACTTCAAACAAATATAAAAAAAATTGAAGTATCCATGATTAGTACCAATGAATAGGATATAGCTTCTCTATCCTAGATTTCTATGGTATATGGAATTTATGGTTTCCTTTGGTGCAAATCCAATTATCTAAATTGGAAATAAGAAGCAATTCTCCCATTGGTAGCAAATGGTTATCCATTAAGCGGAGGAAATAGTAATAAAAAGAAAAAGGCTTATGCTCCTTTATCTTAAAAGAACGGACTAACAGGGTCAGCTACTTAGCCAACTTTCATAATTAAATACCGTCACTGTATGGATAACTCTTATTGTGAAAAGAGCTATTTACTCTATAATGGATAGGTAGAGCCAAAGAATGTGGACTATACAAGTTCGCAATACCTTTTGATGAAAGAAAGGGCTCCGGTGTATAGAGAGGGCCTCACCGTTTAAAAGGGAACCATAGAAACGATGGAACCCACTATTTTTTTTAGTATTATTAGAATGAATTTGTTATTTCGTATAGAAATAACTGAACGGAGTGGAATAAAAAATCGTGGTTGGGAAGGTTACTATAGCAAAAGCCATTGGAATTAATATTTTATATATCGGAATAATTAGTTTTGTTATTAATGAGAAAAAGGGTGGCTAAAAGAAGAGAAATCATTAGTTATTCATTAAGGTTAATTTGATTCAATGACCAGAGTTCCGCGAGGATATATAGCCCGGAGACGACGAACAAAAATGCGTTCATTTGCCTCAAACTTTAGAGGGGCTCATTTAAGACTTAATCGGAATGATTACCCAACAGGTAAAAAGAGCTTTTGTTTCCTCTCATCGAGATAGAGGTAGGCAAAAGAGGGATTTTCGTCGTTTGTGGATCACTCGGATAAACGCAGCAACGCGGGTATATAAAGTATTCGATAGTTATAGTAAATTAATACACAACCTGTACAAGAAGAAATTGATTCTTAATCGTAAAATGCTTGCACAAGTAGCTGTATCAAATCCAAATAATCTTTACACGATTTCCAATAAAATAAAGATCATCAATTAAAGGTATAAATAAAGTAATATACTGGAATAATAAAAGATGAATTCCCGGAGAGGGAACTCCGGGAAGATACAATAAATTAAGATTAAGTGGTAGGAATCAACGAGCTGGATTACTTTCTTTATAATATATATAGGTCTGGCCCTTTCGAATTCGAATAAAACATCAACAATCGGAACTTAAGTTCCGGTTGTTGTTTCTTAAATTTTGGTTGTTGTTTCTTAAGTTTCGATTGGAATTGTACTTTTGCGTTAATTGAGGAATATGTCTATTTTTTCTGGGTCTAGAACCTGTAATTATTGAAATTGACTGGGCTTGAAATTGCTTTTCGTTCTCATAGTTACGAAACGGTAAGAAAGATAAAATACGAGCCTGTTTTATAGCAAGAGTAATTAATCGTTGTTGTTTCAAGGTTAATCTATTTATTCGTCTCGATAATATTTTTCCTTGTTCACTAATAAATCTATTAATTAAACTCATGTTTCTATAATCAATTCGATCTCCCGGGCCAATCCGGGGACGCCTACGAAAAGGTTGTTTAGATTTACGAAAAGGTTGCTTGAATTTACGAAAAGTTTGCTTGGATTTACGAAAGGGTTGCTTGGATTTATTAAAAGTTTGCTTGGATTTACTAAAGGGTTGCTTAGATTTAAGAAAAGGTTGTTTAGATGTATACATGATTTATTCCTTATTTAAAATTTGAAAATTTGAAAATTCACTTCTTTATTTTATTAATTTAGGATCCAGAAGAAGTAGTTTTTCTTTGATCCATATCTTATTTGATTCATATTATAGTATATGAATACCCTCTATACATATGAAATAATATCTACCGGAAATCAGATGAGTTGATTTGTATTTTGTATTCTATACTATGTTTTCTTTATATATTAAATATGAAGTTCTTACTCTTTCTGTTGTTTGGAAAGATCAAACACACGATGTTCCTATTTCTTTATTTCGTGATGAGTCGTATGCTTGCGACAATAACGACAAAATTTTTTGAATTCTAATTGTCCGGGTGTATTGTGGCGATTCTTTTGAGTACTATATCTAGAAATCCCCGTCGATTCCTCATTGGCACCTTTTCGAACACAACTGATGCATTCCAAAATAACTCTGATTCTAACATCTTTTCCCTTGGCCATGAACCTCCTTTTCTTTTTGGATTGACTTAACTTAATTCTTCTACTTATTCTTTTATTCTTCTATTTTGAATCCGAAGAAGAAGAATAAAATTCATTAGAATAATTTTTTTTTATTCTTTAATTAAGTAATAAAAAATAGAGAAATAATTAAAGAATACAATCCTTGTCGAATTAGCAAAGATTTTGGTTCGAAATCCTTTCATTTAATTAGCCAGCCCCGCCTTTTCTATGCTCTGATTTCTGAGGCCTTATTTAGCTTGGGTACCCCTTTAAATTGAATTTCTATTTTCAAAAATGGGGTTTACCAAATTTTTAATGACTCTGAGGTTCAACCCAATCCATCTTTTCTTTCTTTTTCCTTCCGATACTAAAAAAAGATTGAAAAGGATCAAATTTTGTCATATCACGAAGAAATCTATCCCTCCCATAGCAATAACTAGAATTAAAAAAAAGGGAATGACAAAGCATCTGGGAATAAACGATTAATTTCTATCAATAAACCTGCTAAAGCACCAAACCATAGAGTACTTAGCACGGGTGCTACAGAGAGATATGTTTTTATATCCCGCATTGAAAATCCTCCTTCCTTGTTGGAATACATATATGATCATAAACTCTTGCCCAAGATTGTTATGCTATATATAAAATGAACCATATCGACGAAATTTTCCTATCCCTAAAAAAGAAAAAGATGACCCCTTCTTCCTATATATTACCAAGGAAAAGTAATCCTTCTTTTATAGGCGAAATTATATTGGATTTTATATGTATATAATTCCTTAATTATATGAGACCAAAAAGAAGAAATGACACGAGGGTTCTATATATAGATAGAGAAAGAAAGAAGAAGAAAATTATGATGTGGAAAAGAAGACAGGAATTGTGTACAATGGCATTGTACAACAATTTAATTTGGAAAAGGGATGTAGCGCAGCTTGGTAGCGCGTTTGTTTTGGGTACAAAATGTCACAGGTTCAAATCCTGTCATCCCTACCTATTACTTCTTTCTTCTTTATAGGCAGTAGCGACGAGATCAATTAAAGTAAAGTGGGTATAACTTGAATTTGTGGAGACTATACGTACGTGAGATACATTAGGAATAGAAAAAGATTTTCTTTTTGAATGAATGAAAGCGCTCTTAGTTCAGTTCGGTAGAACGCGGGTCTCCAAAACCCGATGTCGTAGGTTCAAATCCTACAGAGCGTGATTCCATCTATTTTATGTCGAAGCAGAGTAAAATAACTTAACAAAATTGAATTGTAACTCCAATTTCAATTTGACCTCCTCTCTGGTCTGGAGGAGGTCAATCAAAAAAAAAAAATGACTCAATCAAAGATCCAACTGATCCCCACGCCTGTATTGCAAATACGCAGTCACGAATAATCCCGCTAAAGTAATAGGAATTAGGCCTAAGACGATTCCAAATAGAAAAACTTCAATCATTTCGATTTGTTCGAGGGGATAAAAAAAGAGGTACGATCTATCCCTAAATAGTACTCTAAATTATCCACGAATCTCAATGACCAAGAAAAGAATTCCTAATTAGTCTGGAAAAGAGTCGTAGAATGCCAGGAATCCCAAAGAAAGATTTTTCTTTTCTGAATTATAATTATTCAGTCAATTCAAATAAGGCGTATCTTGTTCAAGCCAATAAATAGAGCTGGGGTTATAGTTAAAGCAGCCAGTAGAAAACCAAAATAACTAGTTAAAGTAAGCATGAAAGAGTTAAATTCCATTTATTTTTTTTTACTACACTACATATGTTGGTAAAGCATTTACCTAAGTTATGGAAAATTCATAATTCATCAGTTATTTTAGATAATACTAAAAAACAAGATAGAGTAAGATACAGAAGTGTAAAAGAAAGTGGATTCATCAGATGATACATGAGTCCCTAATTCCGAATCAAGAGATTTGTTGTGGAATTTGTCAATTGAGTAAAGTAATAATATTAAGAACTAGATCATCTAACCCCATTGAATGAAAAAAAGAAATTCAATTTTCAGGGAAATTTTTGAATAAGAGATAAATAAACAATTGAATTTGAAAAAAAAAACTTCTTTCTATTTTGGATAATTTCTTTTTCAATAGGACCCTCTTTTTGGAGTGAACGATCGAATATTCCCCTATTCCTTCTTATTTTAACTGATTGTATTCCATATGGAATAAGAGGAGAACAAAAGCATTCCACGACCTGCCAAGGGGCTGTTAAAAAAAAAAAAAAAAGAAAGCTCTTCCTTGAATTTACTTTATTTTTATTCCTTTTTCGAACTCCAACCAAAGTAGATTCGAAGACGAGTCACTTCAATTATCCTTTTAAGTTCTATTCTATCTTCTGTCTTTCCCTATTTCATCTCGTAAAGTTCCGCGCTCGCAGTTTGGTCAAGAAAGTTAGACCTAATCCAACAAACAATACAAGGATGAATTACGAATTATGAAAGGATAGATTTCACATATACTTGTCCTTGTATTGTGTCAGTATGAGAATATCCTTCCTAAATTATTTATCCAAACCTATTGATCATTAACTTAGATTTTCCCAAGATTTTGGCTGCTATTCCGAATTACTCTATTATTCCGAAGCCAATGAAAAGTAAGTAGAACCTACAAAAATGGGGTTTTCTATTGATGCCTTGAATAACATATAGCTTACCTATAGACAAAAAAAAAATAAAAAAGTAATTATGTTTCGGAACCAGGCAAAACCAGATTGCTGTGCCATAGGAAGGATAGCTATACTAATTCGGTATACTCAAAATACACCTTTGGTACAAAATTGACAATCTCACAAGGATGAAATATCAGTAATTTTCTATTTACTGGTCGATCCCATCTTTTACGGAATCAATTCCTTTTTTGAATGTACAAAAATTTTGGGAGTTCAGCATGTCTGGAAGCACGGGAGAACGTTCTTTTGCTGATATTATTACCAGTATTCGATACTGGGTTATTCATAGCATTACTATACCTTCCCTATTCATTGCGGGTTGGTTATTTGTCAGTACGGGTTTAGCTTATGACGTGTTTGGAAGTCCTAGGCCAAACGAGTATTTCACGGAAAGCCGACAAGGAATTCCGTTAATAACCGACCGTTTTGATTCTTTAGAACAACTCGATGAATTTAGTAGATCCTTTTAGGAGGCCCTCAATGACCATAGATCGAACCTATCCTATTTTTACAGTGCGATGGCTGGCTATTCACGGACTAGCTGTACCTACTGTTTTTTTCTTGGGATCAATATCAGCAATGCAGTTCATCCAACGATAAAACAAATTCCAACTATAGAACTATGACACAATCAAACCCGAATGAACAAAATGTTGAATTGAATCGTACCAGTCTATACTGGGGTTTATTACTCATTTTTGTACTTGCTGTTTTATTTTCCAATTACTTCTTCAATTGAGAGAAAGAAAGAGACTAATAAGAATTCTCTTATCCCATTTGGAAGGATACCATCCTTATAACTACCCATGACTGTTTTTGTCTCTAGCATGACCAATTGATAAAATGTGGAGGAAAGTAGGGGAAATGGCCGATACTACTGGAAGAATTCCTCTTTGGCTGATAGGTACTGTAGCTGGTATTGCTGTGATTGGTTTAGTAGGTGTTTTCTTTTATGGTTCATATTCTGGATTGGGTTCATCTCTATAGTAATCGGAGGGACCAGATTGTAAACATGAAAAAGTAGGAGCTTAGCGGGTCCTTACCCCCCTTTATCTGATTAGAGCGGAAAGGACCCGCGGAATTTTTATTTTACTCTTATAACGCGAATTGAATCTATTCGATTCACTCTTATGAAGCAACAAGAAAAAGAGATCACTCGAGGATCCAATATCTTATTCCACGAAGGAAGTATCCTGAAAATCCTTGATTTAGTTTCGAGTAATAAACTAATAAAACCTTAATCAAAACTATTCAACTAGCCTAAAAATAAAAAAACCTTCAATGGAAGAGTTTACTTTTTTTTTGCAAAATTTCTGTAAATTTGAAGTTGAACTTAATTAAACAAGCCAAGCAATTTGCTCACAATCACAAGAAATTTTTCCCCCGCCATATTTTCTTCCCCTCTGTTTGTCCACTACCTCGGCTAAACCTAAGCAAAAGAAAAAGAGGTCCAAGAGACAGACCCGAATAAAGAAGAAATAGTAATCTTTGACGAATTAGGAAGAAAAAGGATTCTTATTTTGATACAAGAAGAATCGGCACAAGAAAAAGGCTTTTTCTTGTGCCGAATAGACGATTAAGAAGACCTGCAATCCCTCCGAAAAAGAAGAAATTTTAATTTGATTGTTCTCGCCTTTGCCTTGGATTCTCTTCTTTTGCATGGGATATAAATAAGGAATTCCAGACATCTCATAAACAAAAAGCAGTCTAAACAAAAAAAGGATTTCCAAAATAGATCATAGATAATTCTAGCAATTGCCAATAAATCGAGGCTTTTTACCAACTTGATGGTAAGAAATCCCGGGACCTAGAAATTCATTTCGTACAATTGAACCTTTTCAAACTGTTTCTTTTTGAGAACCAAAAAAACTTGTGCCAAAATAACGGATGCGAAGAAGAACAAAAGGCCTTGGACACGTAATGGATCCTGAAGCACGATTTCTGCGTCCCCCTGACCAAAACCTCCCACATTAGGATTGCTTGTTAATGGTTGATCAAGCTTGATGGATTCCCCCTCTGAAACAAGAAGTTCTGGTCCGGGAGGTATAATATCAATCACTTGGCGTCCATCTGATGCATCAACTATGGATATTTCATACCCCCCCTTTTCTTTACGTAGTATTTTTCTTACTATACCTGTTGACGTAGCATTATAGACTGTATTGTTACTCTTGCTACCATCAGGATAGATCTGTCCTCTTCCTCGGTTTCCCCCTACATATATGGGATATTTTAAGAAATGAGCATCTTTCTTCGTAGCAGGATCAGGGGAAAGAATGGGAAAGACAATTTCACTATATTTCTTACCGGGAACAGGGCCTATCACAAGAATGTTTTTTTTATCGGGACGATAACTCTGAAAAGCAAGATTTCCTATCTTTTCTTTTAACTCAGGGGAAATACGATCGGGCGGCGCTAATTCGAATCCCTCGGGCAAAATAAGAACAGCACCTACATTCAACCCTCCCTTTTTTCCATTAGCAAGAACTTGTTTCAATTGCATATCATAAGGAATTCGAAGAACTGCTTCAAATACAGTATCGGGAAGCACAGCTTGGGGAACTTCAATATCGACGGGCTTGCTAGCTAAATGGCAATTGGCACATACAATTCGTCCAGTTGCTTCTCGTGGGTTTTCATAACCCTGCTGCGCAAAAATGGGATATGCATTTGAAATAGATGTCCGAGTTATTACGTATATCATGATCGATACAGAAATCGATCGAGTTATCTGTTCCTTTACCCAAGAAAAAGTATTTCTATTTTCCATGTCCAATCGCAGATCCCAGAATTTCTACAATAAATTAGATAGGTAGCTAAGCTAATCTAGTTCCCTATACACGAATCTGTTGTCATTCTACTGCAACAGTTGTACTGCAATGATGAATACCTTAAAGTAGGTATAAATAGAAAGAATTTTGCTAAAATGGAAAAGGGCTTTCTTTCTAAAAAAAGATGCTTGCTAATTTGATTAATATTAATATCGGGAGATCAAATGAATTTATGCTTCACTAATTGAATGATAAATGACTACAAGCGAAGGAGATAGACGATTTAAACAAAAAAAGACCCAAAATTTCAAACATGTATCTAGAATTACTGGAAAACTACAAACAAAAATAGTGAAAATAAGCTCGTTAGGAGCCCATCCAAAATCGTTGTAGACCCAACGAATTACTAGTTCCCAACCACGGGTGGAGTGAAATCCAACAAAAAAATCAGTAACTAAAAGAATAAAAAAAGCTTTTATTGAGTCATTTAAATTATAGAAGAATTCCTGAACCCAAGAATTCAAAATGACAAGTTCCTCTTTACCCAGAAAAAAAGAACCACTTAGAATAGCCAAACAGATTATATTTGTCGAGAAATGCAAAATGGTATGGAGATGATCCTCATTATTTATTTTGACCCATTGTATTATTTCCTTGTGTATTCCTGTAGGAGGTTTTTGTACATGTGTCTTTAGTTTCCCTTTTATCATCTCGTCCAAGAGAGAAAGTTCTTCTAATTCTATGAATCTTTCTAGAATCCTTTTCTCTTGAATATCAGTTAAGAGAGTTTCGGATTGCCTGGTATTCCACCAATTCTTAATCCAAAGTTCCAGACATTTGTTAAATGAGGAAGAGACCCCCCAAGGCAAAAGTACGATAAATACAAGATATAGTAAAGAAGGCAATGCTTTCTTTTTTTTCATTTTTGATCTGTAAATGGAGTTGTTAATGAATATGCTTCATTCGCTGACTCTATTCCATTCCCTGACTCTATATGATGATATTTCTATTTCATGATATTTCTATTTCTTTGAAGCAAAAACTCTATAGGTTTGATACCCTGTATCTATTCTTCTTTTTTGTATATTAGTTATTAGTGGAATTTCAGTGCATTGGGTTCTTTCTTAGATCTAGATGGAATGAAATAGTGAAATAGAATAAAAAAAAAGCCCTTTCGGATGAAAAAGGAAGAATAGTATGCGATATATCTAACTTGGATAAAAAAAAATTAAAAGCAAATTTCTCTTATCCTCGTTTGTTCCTTCCTTTAGATAAATACTTAAAAATCCCCTTACAATAACAAATCCAATTTAGAAGGGACTTCCTCCCTGTGTTGAGAAAACTTTTCTTCTTCCAATTCTTCTTTTCTTCATTCAACTCAGTTCAAAAAAGATACCTCAAAATACTTCAATTGGTACGCGCAAGAAATAGGCCAATTCGGCAGCTTTTTGTTCAATTTCTCGTGGAGTAAAAAATTTATCATCAGTACGAGTCAAGGGAATGATCCCCTGGCCCCGGATTTCCATATAAAGAATACGACGAGGATAAAGACCCTCTTTAACCTGAATTCTAATTGATTGGATATCCCGCATAAGGAATCGAAGGAAGACGCGACGTTTTATTCCAGGGAATCCCCAACGAAAAATGCACACTATTCCCTCTTTTCTATCGAATCGGTCATAACCACTACCTAGCATTCCACAAAATAGTACACCACAAGTAGGAGCTAATGAATAGGCCTGCGATTCCGTAGAAAGACATCACGACCCCCTGCGGAAAAAAAAGAATTTCTTGAGATGGAAGTATAGATATAATATTCTTACCAAGATAACTGGAAATCCCAACCGATAAGAATCCTAGTGAACCTAGAAAAAGAATACAGGCCCAGAAAAAATTACCCCTTTTTCGAGAACCTTTTAGAAGTTCTACCCATATGTGTTCTGATCGCCAATTCATATTAGATATACTAAATCCAGCAGCGGTCGATTGAAATTGAGAGAATAAGCTAAATAATTTTGACTTTACTTTTTTTGATTCTGAAATCGCCTTCAGCAACTAGTACTCCTGTGAAATAATAGGTTAGATACATTGACTTTCTATTCAAAAAATATTCGTTGATTCAATTAAAATAAATAAAATAAAACTCGCTATACCTGGCTCTGCATATTCATGCATTTATGCTCGTAGCCTATATCCGCATCCATAACCGTTTTTCATTTGTGTGTAGAAAGTGTGTGTAGAAAAAGCCACATACCCTACCATATTATATTACTTACACTAAAAAATACTAGACAATCTTATTTTTTTGCACATAAAGAAATAAAGAAGTCATTGCAATTGCCGGAAATACTAAGCCTACTAAAGGCACGAAAATAGAAGGTAAGTTTAAATCCGTCATGGAATAGGTGTCTCAATTCAAATTTACTATTTCTATCTAGTCGAAAAATATCTTAAGATTCTTATGATATAATTAAGTATATCTATTATAAGGAATATTGACTATTGTATTGTATTTTTTATTTTTAGTTTGAAAAATATTCTGTAAAAAAAATGAAAGGATAATAAGAAAATTCCAAAAAAGGAGAACTAATTAAAAAGATTTTATTTTGATTTTCCCATCCTCATGGCCTTTCTATCTTTCTAATCTAATTTGAAATTGGATTCAAAAGAAAGCGGTTAGAATTTACTTCCTGCATACATACTTCTCTAGAAGCGCATACAATAATGCGTGGTAAAGGCGGAAAAATAGTATATTCAATCAAAATCAAAGGGCAAATTATCTTACCTACTATAGATCCCCTACTACCCTCTTAGACTTTAAAAGGCGATATACCACCCAAAGAAAGGGTATGAAAATGCCGGGTGGAGTTAGCTTTTCGACGAAGACCTGTCCCGTGCAGCGAAGCCCTGTTAGTAAGACCCCCCGCAATAATGGATTATAGAAGAATATTATTCCAAATACTCCTCTGGACGCATATAGTAGCATTGCGATTCCGAATCTTTTTTATTTATGAATATGAACAGAAAAAATTCATTGTATCGTTGGGTCGGAGCGGAGGTTTGGTCCAGAAAAATTAGAAACAAAACGTCTACTCTACCGCATTGAAGTCTATAGCGCTGTATTTCCACGAAAGTATAATTCTTACCATCAGGATACGATCCTTTCTTTTGAACTAAACGTCTCTACGATGGGTCCAGGTTCTATGTCCAATCCCAAATCAAGGATTTCTCGCTCTTGATCGGAGTCATAAACTAAAAAAAAACTACCTTTTTATCCTTTTTCTCAAGGTTATAGAAAACTTCCTTATCTAGTTCTAGCATTTTGAAAAAAAAAAAATGCTTCTTTTTTTACACACAGTTCGAGTCACTTGTTGACTCACGATTACGCCTGTTAAAAGTTTCAAACGTCCTCTTTTTTGAAATTGAAAGAGAGTCCTATAAAAAGGTCTAACTTCCAAACTATGTCTTTTTTCATTCATTCTCCTTTAGTTTTTTTCTCTATCTAGAAGTGGAATAGAATAACCCGGTTGAAGGGTAATGATCATACGTCTGTAATGCATTGTATGGCCCAGAATAGGTCCTATTCTTCTACCTTTTCCAGGTAGTCGATGGCTATTCACAGCTACCACCTTAACACCAAAGAAGAGTTCGACCCAATGCTTTATTTCTGTCTTAGTGAATCCCGATTCGACATTAAAAGTATATTGATTCTTTCCCAATAAACGAAGACTTTTTTCTGTAAATACTGCGTATTTGATTCCATTATCATTATCATATGATAATACTATATTTTATTATTTTATTATTTTATTTGTATTTCTTTATTGTATTATACCTTAATATATATATTCTAGATATATAGAATAGACGAATCTCAATTTGTCAAGTCTCATGATCATATCATGATCTATTTTTATTCGGCTCAATCTTTTTTTTCTAAAAAAGATTGAGCCGAGTTTAATTGCAATCAATTAGAAGAATAAAGAAGAATTACTGCATTTCATAACTGATTTTTTTCTCTTTTTATTTCGTTTCTTTTTTATTTATACCTTCTTTATCTTTAGTTTTATCTAGTTAATCAATAGTATCTACCGGCTCGAACTCGAATTTGATCGCCTTCCATACTTCACAAGCTGCGGCTAGTTCAGGACTCCATTTGCAAGCTGCTCGGATAATTTCATTACCTTCGCGAGCAAGATCGCGCCCTTCGTTACGAGCTTGTACACAGGCTTCTAAAGCCACTCGATTAGCTGCTGCACCAGGTGCATTTCCCCAAGGATGTCCTAAAGTTCCTCCACCAAATTGTAATACAGAATCGTCCCCAAAGATTTCGGTCAGAGCTGGCATATGCCAAACATGAATACCACCTGAAGCTACCGGTATAACACCTGGCATGGATACCCAGTCCTGAGTGAAAAAGATACCGCGAGCACGATCTTTTTCAATAAAATCATCGCGCAATAAATCAACAAAACCTAAAGTCATTTCGCGTTCCCCTTCTAACTTACCTACTACTGTACCGGAGTGGATATGATCTCCCCCAGACATACGCAATGCTTTAGCTAATACACGGAAATGCATACCATGATTTTTCTGTCTATCAATAACTGCATGCATTGCACGGTGAATGTGAAGAAGTAGGCCATTGTCGCGGCAATAATGAGCCAAAGTAGTATTTGCGGTGAATCCCCCAGTTAAGTAGTCATGCATTACAATAGGAACCCCTAATTCTCTTGCAAATACAGCTCTCTTAATCATTTCTTCACATGTACCCGCAGTCGCATTCAAGTAATGCCCCTTGATTTCACCGGTTTCGGCCTGTGATTTATAAATAGCTTCGGCACAAAAGACAAAACGGTCTCTCCAGCGCATAAATGGTTGTGAGTTTACGTTTTCATCATCTTTGGTAAAATCAAGTCCACCACGTAGACACTCATAACACGCTCTACCATAATTTTTTGCGGATAATCCCAATTTTGGTTTAATAGTACATCCCAATAAAGGACGACCGTACTTGTTCAACTTATCTCTTTCAACTTGGATACCATGAGGCGGGCCTTGGAAAGTTTTTGAATAAGTAGGGGGAATTCGTAGATCCTCCAAACGTAGAGCACGTAGGGCTTTGAAACCAAATACGTTACCTACAATGGAAGTAAACATGTTAGTAACGGAACCCTCTTCAAATAGGTCTAATGGATAAGCTACATAACAGATCCATTGGTTGTCTTCCCCAGCAACAGGCTCGATGTGATAGCATCGTCCTTTGTAACGATCAAGACTGGTAAGTCCATCAGTCCAAACAGTTGTCCATGTACCAGTAGAAGATTCGGCAGCTACTGCAGCCCCTGCTTCTTCGGGCGGAACCCCAGGCTGAGGACTTACTCGGAATGCTGCCAAGATATCAGTATCCTTAGTTTCATACTCTGGGTGTAGTAAGTCAATTTATAATCTTTAACACCAGCTTGAAATCCAACACCTGCTTTAGTTTCTGTTTGTGGTGACATAAGTCCCTCCCTATAACTCTTGAATTAAGAATTCTCACAATAACAGGGTCTACTCGATGTTAATTAGGCGTAAATGAAACTTTAGCAAAAATCTCGTAAAACAAAAAGGATATTCAATTAATATAATATCAACTCATTAAAGAAAATTGAGGGCATGCTTAGGTTAATGAATATGTTTCATTCATATATAATGCGTACACCCTGTGTATGTTCTATCCTATAGGAATTCCAATATAGGAATTCGATAGGAATTGAGTTGTTGTTATGGTAAGTTAACACGGTTCGTTATTAAACCATGGATTTGATTTACCAAATCCATAATTATTGTATACTCTTTGATAGATATAGCGCAACCCAAATTAATTCCTAATCCTTATTTTACAAGTTCTTAATAGTTCTCTTTTCTTATTTTGAATGCAAATACCTAACTAAATACTAATAAAATTCTTTGTTGACAGCAATCTATGCTTCACAGTAGTATATATTTTGTATATCGAAGTCCTAGATAGGAAAGTAGAGTAGGCACAGATCCTCCACAAAAGGCAAAATGTATATGAAAAAAAAGATTGATTGAACTTTCCAATGGACTCATTCCATGAGTAAACGATTGAATGGGATTCGCTTGGGCAACGAAATCAAGTCCTGGTCCCCTTTTCTCTCTTATTGAATTAACTAATTCATTTCCTTTTTACTTTTGGATTTTTTTTGATTTGATTTGGCATTATTCAACAATAAAAAAAGAAAAATTTCGACAAATTCCTTTTTTTTAATTATGTGATAATTATGAGAACCAATCCTACTACTTCTCCTCCCGGGGTTTCCACAATTGAAGAAAAAAGTACAGGTCGTATCGATCAAATTATTGGACCCGTGCTGGATGTCACTTTTCCCCCAGGCAAGTTACCTTATATTTATAACGCTTTGGTAGTCCAGAGTAGAGACACTGCCGATAAGCAAATTAATGTGACTTGTGAGGTACAACAATTATTAGGAAATAATCGAGTTAGAGCTGTAGCTATGAGTGCTACGGACGGGTTGATGAGAGGAATGGAAGTGATTGACACGGGAGCTCCTCTCAGTGTTCCGGTCGGTGGAGCTACTCTCGGACGAATTTTCAACGTTCTTGGGGAGCCTGTTGACAATTTGGGTCCTGTAGATAGTAGTGCAACGTTCCCTATTCATAGATCTGCGCCTGCCTTTATCGAGTTAGATACGAAATTATCCATCTTTGAAACAGGTATTAAGGTCGTCGATCTTTTAGCTCCTTATCGACGTGGAGGAAAAATAGGACTATTTGGGGGGGCTGGAGTAGGTAAAACAGTACTGATCATGGAATTAATCAATAACATTGCTAAAGCTCATGGGGGCGTATCCGTATTCGGTGGAGTAGGGGAACGGACTCGTGAAGGAAATGATCTTTATATGGAAATGAAGGAATCCGGAGTAATTAATGAAAAAAATATTGAGGAATCAAAGGTAGCTCTAGTCTATGGCCAAATGAATGAACCACCGGGAGCTCGTATGAGAGTTGGTTTAACTGCCCTAACTATGGCGGAATATTTCCGAGATGTTAATAAGCAAGACGTGCTTTTTATTTATCGATAATATCTTTCGTTTTGTTCAAGCAGGATCAGAGGTATCCGCTTTATTAGGGAGAATGCCCTCCGCAGTGGGTTATCAACCTACTCTTAGTACAGAAATGGGTTCTTTGCAAGAAAGAATTGCTTCTACTAAAAAGGGATCTATAACTTCGATTCAAGCAGTTTATGTACCTGCAGACGATTTGACCGACCCTGCCCCTGCCACAACATTTGCACATTTGGATGCTACTACCGTACTTTCCAGAGGATTAGCTTCCAAGGGTATTTATCCAGCAGTAGATCCTTTAGATTCAACCTCGACTATGTTACAGCCTCGGATCGTTGGCAACGAACATTATGAAACTGCGCAAAGAGTTAAGGAAACTTTACAACGTTACAAAGAACTTCAGGACATTATCGCAATTCTTGGCTTGGATGAATTATCGGAAGAGGATCGTTTAACTGTAGCAAGAGCAAGAAAAATTGAGCGTTTCTTATCACAACCGTTCTTTGTGGCAGAAGTTTTTACTGGTTCTCCAGGAAAGTATGTTGCTCTTGCGGAAACTATTAGGGGATTTCAACTAATCCTTTCGGAGAATTAGACGGCCTACCTGAACAGGCTTTTTATTTGGTGGGTAACATCGATGAAGCTAGCACGAAAGCTATAACCTTAGAAGAGGAGAACAAATCGAAGAAATGAAATTAAATCTTTATGTACTGACTCCTAAGCGAATTATTTGGGATTGTGAAGTGAAAGAAATCATTTTATCCACTAATAGTGGCCAAATTGGCGTATTACCAAACCACGCCCCCATTAACACAGCAGTAGATATGGGTCCTTTGAGAATACGCCTCCTCAACGACCAATGGTTAACAGCGATTCTGTGGAGCGGTTTTGCGAGAATAGTTAATAATGAGATCATCATTTTAGGAAATGATGCGGAACTGGTAGTGATATTGATCCGGAAGAAGCTCAAAAGGCACTTGAAATAGCCGAAGCTAACTTGAGTAAAGCTGAGGGTACGAAAGATTTGGTTGAAGCGAAGCTCGCTCTCAGACGAGCTAGGATACGAATCGAGGCTGTCAATTGGATTCCCCATCCAATTGAAGACAATCCAGTGGTTTATAGTTGATACAAAGAAAAAGGGAAGAGGGGTAGAAAAGTTATTAGATAGCGAAGCGAAGTAAGTCCAATGCTATCTAGTAATTTTTCTACCTACTTACCTACTATTGGATTTGAACCAATGACTCCCGCCGTATGAAAGCAATACTCTAACCACTGAGTTAAGTAGGCAATTTATCACCACAAAGGAAGACCCATTACTTCGATCGATTATATATTGAATCCCTTTTCTAAGCAATACCGCTCTGTTATTGGTCTGTTATATACTAAATACTAAACTAAATACTAAACAGATACAGATCAAAGGGGTATCCTCTGGCATTAGAAAATATTCATCTTGACAAGAAATTATCTATATGTTAAGATATCTCTGATAAGGGCTATAGCTCAGTTCGGTAGAGCAACTCGTTTACACGTGCGCCAATGCTTTTCAAAGGAGCTTATTATGCAATGAACATAATCGATCTTATTGCAAAATCAATGTCTTACTTCATAGATTCGAGAGAATAGGAGAACAGTAGCCTGACAAACAGTCGGTTCAGTTCCGATTCAGGTGCCAATTCAGGTGCCTAATCAAATAGAACCCTTATGGATTTGCTAGTTGATAAGGTAAATATCCAGCCCACTAAATGCTAGGCGTAATGAGGATAAGGGCCTCCAAAAAACTTCTTTTCGTTCTATGAACTTTAAGGTGTATGAAGTCTCATAGTTAACTCTTGCAGTGGAACGATAGAGACTCCATTTCACTTAGGTTGATTTAATTTAGACCGGAGGCAGACCTAAGTCAAGGTAATCCTCCTTTGAAACACTTTGGTATTGCTCCTAGATAGATCATAATACAAAAAATCAATCAGAGCACAGGGAGCCATCTCATTATCTTTCCGTAAAGAAAAACTATGGTGGACTAACTGATCTTTAAATCAGTTTATGAAAGAGCCCAATGCAAAAAAATGCATGTTGGGTCTTTGAAACAGTTCAAATCATTTCGATAATAATCCGTTTGATCTGTTTTACCGAGAAGGTCTACGGTTCGAATCCGTATAGCCCTAATATGCCCTTTTTTAGATTTTAGGATCTCTATCCTATGTTTTCTTTAGTTTAGTATAGTTTTCATTTTCTCATTAGTATTTGTTTATAGACTGGATAGGCGCCTGCGACATAGAATAGAGATAAAAGCATTACCAAAGGCTCATTCATCGAAAATCAAAATCATACAGACAGGAAAAGAAAAACGAATTTCTATCAAATCAATAGAAGAAAGGATCCTTTCCCTGATTTGAATCCCGTCCTCCTTCAAATAGGATATCTCTAGACTTCCCTATAATAACTGCAATGATTTTATCCATTTTGCGAATTCCTACTTTGTTTTAAGTATATTTATTACTTTGTTTATAGATACATTATGTAAATTGATCAACTTTAAATAGAAAAAATAAAGTAAAGAGTAAATAAGAAAACAGAATATTCTGTCTCATAGTTCTGAAATAGAGTTCTTTATTTTTATTTTATAGTATTACTTCTCATTAATTATACTGCATAGATTAGTCCTACTATCTTAATTAGGTTCTAATTTAGTAGTATTCTCATTTTTATTTAATAGTCTCTTATTATTTTATTATTAAATATTAAATAAAGGATAGAGCTATTCTTTTTTCTAGAGATTCTAGAGAAAGCGAGACAAAGTGAAACGAGAAAGTTTTCTTTATATAAGAATTAGATCTACATACACCATATCTAAATAGAATGGAAATCCAAAAGAAAGGGAGTTGGGATTCCATTGGATGAATCTTTAAAGAAGATGCAGCACAGAGGAAACAAAGGCTAAACTTAAACTAAGCGCTTTTGTTTGAACAAAAAAGATTCTTGTTTCACCGAGGAAAAGAGAGAAGTTCTGGATAAATTGACAATGCTGAATTGAATTGACTAATTTAAGTTCCGCCTATTCCACATTAATGGGAGTACATTATGTTTCTGCTTCACGAATATGATATTTTTTGGACATTTCTAATAATAGCAAGCCTTATTCCTATTTTGGCATTTTCGATTTCAGGACTTTTAGCCCCGGTTAGTGAAGGACCAGAGAAGCTTTCTAGTTATGAATCGGGTATAGAACCCATGGGAGGGGCTTGGGTACAATTCCGAATACGCTATTATATGTTTTGCGCTCGTTTTTTGTTGTTTTGATGTGGAAACCGTCTTTCTATACCCTTGGGCAATGAGTTTCGACGTATTGGGTGTATCCGTTTTTATCGAAGCTTTGATTTTCGTGCTTATCTTAGTTGTTGGTTTAGTTTATGCATGGCGAAAAGGAGCCTTGGAATGGTCTTAACTGAATATTTAGACAAAAAAAAAGAAGGAAAAGATTCTATTGAGACAGTTATGAATTTGATTGAGTTTCCCTTACTTGACCAAACAAGTTCCAATTCTGTTATTTCAACTACACCAAATGATCTTTCGAATTGGTCAAGACTCTCCAGTTTATGGCCCCTTCTATACGGTACCAGTTGTTGTTTCATTGAATTTGCTTCATTAATAGGCTCACGATTCGACTTTGATCGTTATGGATTGGTACCAAGATCAAGTCCTAGGCAAGCAGACCTAATTTTAACAGCCGGTACGGTAACAATGAAAATGGCTCCCTCTTTAGTGAGATTATACGAGCAAATGCCTGAACCAAAATACGTCATTGCTATGGGAGCCTGTACTATTACAGGGGGAATGTTCAGTACGGATTCCTATAGTACTGTTCGGGGAGTTGATAAGTTAATTCCTGTGGATGTCTACTTGCCGGGCTGCCCACCTAAACCGGAGGCAGTTATAGATGCCCTAACAAAACTTCGTAAGAAGATATCGCGAGAAATAGTTGAGGATCAAACTCTATCTCAAAATAAAAATAGATGTTTTACTACAGTCACAAGCTTTATGTTAGGCGCAGTACTCATACAGGAACTTATGAGCAAGAATTGCTCTATCAATCACCATCTACATTAGATATATCTTCTGAAACTTTTTTCAAATCCAAAAGTTCAGTACCTTCCTACAAATTAGTGAATTAGGAGAGGGGCTCTTTTGTGTAGAAAAATAAAAAGCAGGGCAATCTTTCAAACTTGCATCCGAAATGTGAAATATTTATACAAAGAGGAGAGATGAAGACAATGCAGCAGGGTTGGTTATCTAATTGGCTAGTCAAACATGAGGTGGTTCATAGATCTTTGGGCTTTGATCACCGAGGAATAGAGACTTTACAAATAAAAGCAGGGGATTGGGATTCCATTGCTGTCATTTTATATGTATATGGTTACAATTATTTACGCTCCCAATGTGCTTATGATGTAGCACCCGGTGGATCTTTAGCTAGCGTGTATCATCTTACGAGAATACAATATGGTATAGATAATCCAGAAGAAGTCTGCATAAAAGTCTTTGCCCAAAAGGATAATCCTAGAATTCCGTCTGTCTTCTGGATTTGGAGAAGTGCCGATTTTCAAGAACGCGAATCTTATGATATGGTGGGAATCTCTTATGATAATCATCCGCGCCTTAAACGTATCCTAATGCCTGAAAGTTGGATAGGCTGGCCCTTACGTAAGGATTATATAACCCCCAATTTTTATGAAATACAAGATGCTCATTGAATGATAAGAAATTCATGCTCACTTATACAACACAACTCCAGATTTTATTCAAGTCAAGGAATATTTTTAGGTTCTTTTCCTAGATGAAACGGAATACCTATTTATAATTAATTCCTAATTATACAAAAGCATTCCAGATAGACTGAGCAAAAAAAGGGTTTCATTTGGATTCCCCTATTTTGAAAATCGCATATTAATTTCCTTCATATGAACAGAAAAATAGGATGACTCAAAGAAGTTCTCTACCAGGAACTTTGTACCGCGCACATTACTTAGCACAACTAGGAAAATAAGATAAGATAAAGATAAGCAAGACTAAAAAAATATTCGTCGGAATAGCGGAATACAAAATTAAGAAACGCAAAAAAATAAAGGGGAATCTCACCCCCTTCTTTATCATAAAGAAAAGATATATTTTAAAACTTCTTTAAAAAGAAAAAGAAGTGCCTCTATATTTATATTATAGATTTATCCACTTAGATGAATAAATATTATTAATGAATATGTATCACAATCCATCTCGAGGTATTTGGATCAATACCTATTCGGTGGATCTTTTTTTTTTTTTCTCTGCCAGGAACCAGATTTGAACTGGTGACACGAGGATTTTCAGTCCTCTGCTCTACCAACTGAGCTATCCTGACCTTTTCTTGTGCATCATCCTAGTAGAGTATTTGTATCTATGTCAATTAAAAGGACTAAAAATTAATTAAAGTATTTCAAATTTTAAATTTGAAAATGGGGGGGGTAGTCCTATGCATTGTGCATGGTTTACTTAAATAAAACTTAAAAATAGAGTGAATAACCAAGATTTCTTGCCGATACTCTAATAAAAAAGAAATCTATTCAATGAATAGGATAAGATCCATTGAGTTCTCTTCGCATTCCTTTGTGAAAGAGTAGAATGAGAAAGCTAATGAATCTTAAACCCATTGCATTGATAAAAAGAAAAAAAAGTGCATTGATAAAAAGAAAAAAAAAAAGAGGATAAATAATAATAATATAGTATAGTTAGGGAATAAAAGAGGATTTGGGGATAGAGGGACTTGAACCCTCACAACTTATAAAGTCGACGGATTTTCCTTTTACTAGAAATTTCATTGTTGTCAGTATTGACATGTAGAATGGGACTCTCTCTTTGTCCTCGTCCGATTAATCCACTTTTTTAAAGATCTCGAAAACTTTGAATTTTAATTGAAGAATTTGATTATTCAATATTCGATTGGAGTGGATTCACAATAATGAAAAAAAAAAAATTATGATATGAGTTTTTTATTTCATAATCATTATCATTTCTAATTTCATTTTTAAAAAAGATAAAGAACCTATATTATAATTAGAATATAATATGAGTTCTGTGATTAATCGTTTGCTATGTCAGTATCTATACGTGTTTATTAAATGTATAAGGTATAAAACCCCTCTTTCTCTAATTTAGAACTAGAAGGAATTCCACTAACAACACAACGTAATTAACTCGATTCGTTAGAACAGCTTCCATTGAGTCTCTGCACCTATCCTTTTCCTTTGTATTCTAGTTCGAGAACCCCTTGTTTTCTCAAAACACGGATTTGGCTCAGGATTGCCCTTTTTTAATTCCAGGGTTTCTCTGAATTTGGAAGTTACCACTTAGCAGGTTTCCATACCAAGGCTCAATACAATCAAGTCCGTAGCGTCTACCGATTTCGCCATATCCCCATTTCCCTCTTCTTTGAGACCAGGATTCCTTGTGTAATTTCATCCATCTCTTAGTTTTTTTTTTGAATCATTGAGTTCATCACTCAACGTAGTCTAGCAGTTCAGTTCGACTCTATTTGAGAGACCTCGCTTGCTTATTGCAATTCAGAATTGAATTGATTCTATCCTTGATGTATTTGCAATTCAATCCGAATCAATATATCCAAAAGTTTTTATCTCCCCCACCTCCCGTCTTACTTTTTTATAGTATTCAAAATTATACTATAACGCTTGATATTTATTCTTTTTTTCTAATCAGAATTAGCAATTTTTATACTCTGACTCTATGTTCCCCTTAGTGAAATATTAATCCTCAAATTATTAACAAATAATAAAGTCTATAATGATCGAATGAAAATACCAATAAATTCTATAATTTTATTTTTTAATATCCTATAGTTAAGCATATCAAGCTAACTTTATCTTTAAGAAGTTTTAGTATTTTTTTATTTTTATAAGTATAACTTCAAATTTAGAACTAGTTAATAGCTAAGATTAATAACTAATATCTGAGATTTTACGGATTTCCTATACTATACCTATTTCTATTTGTTACACTATTTCCGTTATGTAAGCCCACTTAGCTCAGAGGTTAGAGCATCGCATTTGTAATGCGAGGGTCATCGGTTCAAATCCGATAGTCGGCTTTTTTTTCTCTATCGATGTTCTACGAACAAGAATCTCTTTTTTTCCGAATTA
>NW_028259461.1:12337831-12416851 GCF_056163025.1 Triticum urartu | reverse complement strand
AATATGGACTAATGGAAGTTTAACCCCTAAGGAAGCACTTTATGAGGCTTCTCGTAATTTGATTGATTTATTTCTTCCTTTTCTACACGCGGAGGAAGAGGGCGCTAGTTTCGAAGAAAATAAAAACAGGTTTACTCCACCCCTTTTTACTTTTCAAAAAAGATTAACTAATCTAAAGAAAAACAAAAAAGGAATTCCATTGAATTGTATTTTTATTGATCAATTAGAATTGACTTCTAGAACGTATAATTGTCTAAAAAGGGCCAATATACATACACTATTGGACCTTTTGAGTAAGACTGAAGAAGATCTTCTGAGAATTGACAGTTTTCGTATGGAAGATAGAAAACATATATGGGACACTCTAGAGAAGCATCTCCCAATTGATTTACTTAAGAATAAACTCTCGTTTTAAATCCATTGCAATTTTTTTTCTTCTTCTTTTTCGAGTTAGAATAAAAAGAAAACAATTTAGCATCTTTGGTACAATCTATATTTTCGCGAAATGGATCATAATAAAATGGATTTTAGGTATCTAGGGAAGATTCACTTGGAAGTAACTATTTCCTAGATACCTATGGTACTTCACGGTTGAATGAATCAAAAAATATCTAAAAAAGACCTAAAGTTAATGATTTATCAATGGGTAATGTTGCTCCAATACCTAACCAAAGAGCTACTACAGTACCGATTAAAAAAACGGTCGTAGCTACTGGGCGGCGAAATGGATTTTGGAATTTATTGACATTCTCTAGAAAAGGTACTGTCAATAAGCCTGTTGGCACAGAAACCATTAAAAGAACGCCCAATAACTTATTGGGTACCGTACGGAGTATTTGAAACACGGGAAAGAAGTACCACTCGGGTAATATTTCCAGAGGAGTTGCAAACGGATCTGCCGGTTCACCAATCATTGATGGCTCGAGAACCGCTAAACCTACATTACATGCAATAGTACCTAGAATTACTACTGGAAAAATATATAAAAGATCGTTGGGCCATGCGGGTTCCCCGTAATAATTATGTCCCATCCCTTTAGCTAATTTAGCTCTTAATACAGGATCATTTAAGTCTGGTTTCTTTGTTATTGGGATAGGTGAACTCTTTAGGATCCATCCCCCAAAGGAACCGGACATGAGAATTTATCATCATCCGGCTCGAGCAAGAGTGAAAGAAATAAGACCGCGGAAGATCCTTAATAGAATTAAGGTTTATAATGACTCAATGACTCTAGGCAAGAAAAGCTTTATCAGATTCTCTTTTCCGAAGTTGCACCTACAACTACTCATTGAAAATAATCCTATTCTTATGGGTAAATGCTCAATATCCAAGTGGGCTTACAAATTTGATCATGATCAATTGCTTTGTGGATTGTCTCATGTCTCTTGATTAGTTGGTATTTATCCCCTCAATATCGCAAGTTTCTTACCTCCAAACAAAATATTTACTTGTTACTAATAAAAAATCAAAAAGTTTAGCCTACATTCTTCCTTAGATCCCTTCTTTTACTCCGATAGTATTGCGGATCACAATCGATGCAAAGAAAATGAATGCATTTCCATACTATAATAAAAAGGTAAGTGTAATAAATAGAGAACTGGATCATGTCACATGACTTATTCCATTTCTACTCTATGGGATCTTACGGAGCCTGTTCATGGATGACATGGTTGCGGTATGATCATAGAAGATATTCTCCTCAAGTGAACCAGCCTATCCTTCCTAGGTAGGGGACTTACATGTTGATTGGATGCGGAGACACCTTTGGTTGTGAATTCTAATGTGGCAGATCCAATTCTTTATCTGCATGGCCAAATCAATAATTCAAGTCACACACTCCCATAATCCGCCTTTTTTCTTTCGTAAAATTAACTTCAACTATTTGTATTGTATAAAAATACTTTGGAGTTGAAGAGAAGTATCCAAATGACATGTGTTATTTTACAATAACCCATGCTTGTAGCAATGAAATACCAAAACCTACCCGATATGATATATGATAATTATAATTCTCTATGATATGCCTTCCCTATAAAGGACCCGAAATACCTTGCTTACGTATCATTGGAAAGTGCATTAACATAAATACGGCAGTAAGCAGAGGCAGTACAAAGGTATGTAAACTATAAAAACGAGTCAAAGTGGATTGGCCCACACTAGCACTTCCGCGTAATAACTCCACTAAAGGCGATCCTATTACCGGAATGGCGTCAGGTACACCTGTCACAATTTTGACTGCCCAATAGCCAATTTGATCCCAAGGCAAAGAATAACCAGTTACACCAAATGATGCAGTCAAAACAGCCAAAACCACACCTGTGACCCAAGTTAATTCGCGGGGTTTTTTAAATCCCCCTGTGAGATACACACGAAATACATGCAGGATCATCATTAAAACCATCATACTTGCTGACCATCGATGAACTGATCGGATTAACCAACCAAAGTTGGCCTCGGTCATTATGTATTGAACCGAGGAAAAAGCCTCTGTAACGGTTGGTCGGTAGTAAAAAGTCATAGCAAAACCGGTAGCGACTTGTACTAGAAAACAAGTAAGTGTAATTCCCCCTAAACAATAAAATATGTTGACATGGGGAGGAACATATTTACTAGTTATATCATCTGCAATTGCCTGAATCTCAAGACGTTCCTCAAACCAATCATATACTTTATTGAGATAGGTAACTAACCCGAGTCCCCCTCTAAGAGCCGTATATGAAAATTTCATCTCGTACGGCTCAAGCAGAAACACAAAAATTTTCAACGAATATTAGAAAAAAGGTTCAAAACTTCATCAGCCACTGAATTGGGTCGATTTGCCTTGAAGATATCAAATAAGAAAAATCCGGAATATCTTCTTTGTGATGATAATGCCAAAAAATCTCAAGTTGGCGCGTCTTTCTTTCTTCCTTTCCCTTATGTTGGTCATTAGAGGCTTCTTGACTTTTCTCTTCCCTATAAAGGATTTGTTTTTTTATGCGTAATATAGAAATTATCTTGTTGAGATCCTATGAATCAGTTCAATTAAAACCTTAGATTCATACTAGAGCCACGATGATTTAGTCTCAAGCTAAACAAAAGGCAAGGGTTCTTCGAATAAGAACCGCTTGATAATCATTTATTGAATCAGTGTAATGACTCGACAAAATCGAGAGAAAAAAAGTTGTCTTTTGGGCAAACAAAATTGGAAGGAAGAAAATTTCTTTTTTATTTTTATTTAAGAACTACTTGAATTTTTCAGTCTGGTTGCGAGGTCTTAATAGTGAGTATGAATCATAGTTCCATTTTTTTTTGATCCACTCTATCTATTTCGTGTTCCAGATACTAGAATAAATAATATCTGACGAATTAGAATCATCTTGATAGAGATAACAGGCCCTTTCTATGTATTATCAATAGGATCAATTCTAACAAGTCACACACTCATATTCCAGAGATACCGAAACAAAAAAATTCCGCGGTCGAACTACCATAATATCTAGAAATGTAGATCTTAAACTAGAAAGGCTTTTTTGGATGGAAAAACTCTGACTTCCTAGTTTTAGTTAGTAGAAACCTAATTGGTTAAAATTCCGTCCAGTAAAACGGAAGAATTATAAATTTCTAAAATGATAGATAGGAATATAGCGAATAAAGCCATTGCGATCCCCATAAAAGGAGTAGTCCCCCAACCCGGGGCGACTTTCCCATATTCCGAATTCAAGGGTTTCAGTAAACTACCTGCACCAGTTCGTTTTGGCCTAGGTTTAGAACTATCTTCAACGGTTTGTGTAGCCATAAATTCTATTTAATCATTGGTGTTGACTTTGTATACTATTCCGTTGTAGTTGTAAATACACGATCTTTTCGTAGATCCATTGTAATCTTGAAATTCTATAAAAATGGAAACAGCAACTTTAGTCGCCATCTCCATATCTGGTTTACTTGTAAGCTTTACTGGGTATGCCTTATATACCGCGTTTGGGCAACCCTCTCAACAATTAAGAGATCCATTCGAAGAACACGGAGACTAATTTAAGTAAGAAGTCTCCCAGATAGGGGGACTTCTTACTTAAATGAAATTATTTTATTCTTTTAGTTGGAGTTGGTGGAACCTTAGGTGGTTCTCGGAAGAAGATAGCGAAAAAAATTATCCCTAAAGTCGAAACTAAAAGGAACGTATAAACCAATGCTTCCATAGATTCGATCCTGGTTTATTTACAATTATAACTTCCACACCTATTCATTTGTCATTTGGGATAATTTCCCATATAAAGAAAGAAAAAGAGTCAAAGAAAGGATGGGAGATGTTTCCCATGTCAAATCAAAAAAGAGAGGTGAAAGATACTATAACAATGTGTATCAAACTGCCTGTTTCCTTGTAGTTGGATCTCCCACTTTTTGGAATGTTCCAAATTCCACTTGAGCATCCAAATCTGGATCAATACCAGCAAAAACATCTCGGAACAATGTTCTAGCGCCATGCCAAATGTGTCCGAAAAAGAAGAGCAAAGCAAAGGTAGCATGACCAAAAGTGAACCAACCCCTTGGACTGCTGCGAAAAACACCATCAGATTTCAAAGTAGCCCGGTCTAATTCAAAAATTTCCCCTAATTGAGAACGCCTCGCATATTTTTTTACAGTAGCAGGATCAGAATAACTTACTCCATTAAGTTCGCCACCATAGAACTCCACCGTTACACCTACTTGTTCAACACTATATTTGGATTCTGCTCTTCTAAAAGGAACGTCTGCTCTAACAATTCCCTCCTCATCTACCAAAACAACCGGAAATGTTTCAAAAAAAGTAGGCATACGGCGTACAAAAAGCTCACGTCCTTCTTTATCTCTAAAGACGGGATGTCCTAACCATCCAACAGCTATTCCATCCCCATTGTCCATTGAGCCTGCTCTGAATAATCCCCCTTTTGCCGGATTATTACCAATATAATCATAAAAGGCTAATTTTTCGGGAATTTTAGACCAAGCTTCTGATAAACTAAGATTTTCGGCTAAACCATTGCTAACTCTTCGATATATTTCTTGCTGAAAGTATCCCTGATCCCACTGATAACGAGTAGGCCCAAATAATTCGATTGGGGTCGTTGCTGACCCATACCACATAGTTCCAGCAACTACGAAAGCTGCAAAAAAAACAGCAGCGATACTACTGGAAAGTACAGTTTCAATATTGCCCATACGTAATCCTTTATATAGACGTTGAGGCGGACGGACACTAAGATGGAATAAGCCCGCTAATATACCCAATGTACCCGCAGCAATATGATGAGAAGCTATTCCCCCCGGAACAAAAGGATCAAAACCTTCTGCACCCCACGCTGGATTTACAGCTTGTACTTTTCCAGTTAGTCCATAAGGATCGGATACCCATATCCCAGGACCATACAAACCCGTTACATGAAATGCCCCAAAGCCAAAGCAAGCCACCCCTGCAAGAAATAAATGAATTCCAAAGATCTTGGGCAAATCCAAAGAGGGTTTTCCCGTCCGCTCATCAGAGAATATTTCTAGGTCCCAATATACCCAATGCCAGATCGCTGCCAAGAAACACAAGCCAGAAAACACAATATGCGTACCTGCCACACCTTCATAACTCCAAATACCCGGATTTGTTACAGTTCCTCCTGAAATACTCCAACCACCCCACGAATCCGTTATTCCTAAACGAGTCATGAAGGGAATTACGAACATACCTTGTCTCCACATTGGATCCAGAACAGGATCAGAGGGATCAAAAACTGCTAATTCGTATAAAGCCATTGAGCCAGCCCAACCAGAAACTAGAGCTGTGTGCATTATATGCACCGCAAGCAATCGACCCGGATCATTCAATACGACAGTATGAACACGATACCAAGGCAAACCCATGGAAATACCCCTTTAGCAAAGAAAAATAGACACGATGTCGCTTTATTTTATCGCATTGAAAAAGACAATCCATATCCTATGTACCTAACCCTTCTAGGGGATTCTGTGTCAGAAAGCGCGAATATTTATTTCATTCCATTAAAAATAAGAAGCCAATTCTGTTCATAAGAAGAAAGAGAAGCAGATCTATTCTATACTCGATAAGTGCCAATATGCAATGGGTAACTTGGCCAATTTGGAAAAAACGAAGAATAGATCGCTACCCCTCTTTGTTTAGCATTCAAATCACCCATTCCCTTTTCTTTATTCAATCTGTCTTACATTCCTTATATGTATAACCTTTCAATCTACGTATTAATAGAATCTATAATATTCATATAGAATAAGAATAAAAATTAAGACAATAAACTGCGGATTCTTTCTTTCTGTTCCATTCTTACGTTTCCATATTAAAGTGTGGTTTTCTTACTTAAATTTAATAATATTAATCTAATATGCCCATTGGTGTTCCAAAAGTACCTTACCGGATTCCTGGAGATGAAGAAGCGACTTGGGTTGACTTATACAATGTTATGTATCGAGAAAGGACACTTTTTTTAGGTCAAGAGATTCGTTGCGAGATCACGAATCATATTACAGGTCTCATGGTATATCTGAGTATAGAAGATGGAATTAGTGATATTTTTTTGTTTATAAACTCCCCAGGCGGGTGGCTAATCTCAGGAATGGCTATTTTTGATACGATGCAAACGGTGACACCAGATATATATACAATATGCCTCGGAATAGCCGCCTCCATGGCGTCCTTCATTCTGCTTGGAGGAGAACCCACCAAGCGTATAGCATTCCCTCACGCGAGGATTATGCTTCACCAACCTGCTAGTGCTTATTATCGGGCAAGGACACCAGAATTTTTACTAGAAGTAGAAGAGTTACACAAAGTTCGCGAAATGATCACAAGGGTTTATGCAGTAAGAACAGGCAAGCCTTTTTGGGTTGTATCCGAAGACATGGAAAGGGATGTTTTTATGTCAGCAGACGAAGCCAAAGCTTATGGACTTGTCGATATTGTAGGGGATGAAATGATTGACAAGCACTGCGATACTGATCCAGTGTGGTTTCCAGAAATGTTTAAGGATTGGTAGTGTCCGGATTTCTTGTAAAGTTATTTCACAGCTAAATTCGTGTTTTCCTCGATTTAATAGAAAATAGAAAGACTTCATGATGAGCAATCATCAGGTTAAGATGGATCTAAACCAATCCATTTTTTTCTATATACATACAACATGCCGACGGTTAAACAACTTATTAGAAACGCAAGACAGCCAATACGAAATGCTCGAAAAACGGCCGCGCTTAAAGGATGCCCTCAGCGTCGAGGAACATGTGCTAGGGTGTATGTGCGACTCGTTCAGATCATGACTTCAAACAAATATAAAAAAAATTGAAGTATCCATGATTAGTACCAATGAATAGGATATAGCTTCTCTATCCTAGATTTCTATGGTATATGGAATTTATGGTTTCCTTTGGTGCAAATCCAATTATCTAAATTGGAAATAAGAAGCAATTCTCCCATTGGTAGCAAATGGTTATCCATTAAGCGGAGGAAATAGTAATAAAAAGAAAAAGGCTTATGCTCCTTTATCTTAAAAGAACGGACTAACAGGGTCAGCTACTTAGCCAACTTTCATAATTAAATACCGTCACTGTATGGATAACTCTTATTGTGAAAAGAGCTATTTACTCTATAATGGATAGGTAGAGCCAAAGAATGTGGACTATACAAGTTCGCAATACCTTTTGATGAAAGAAAGGGCTCCGGTGTATAGAGAGGGCCTCACCGTTTAAAAGGGAACCATAGAAACGATGGAACCCACTATTTTTTTTAGTATTATTAGAATGAATTTGTTATTTCGTATAGAAATAACTGAACGGAGTGGAATAAAAAATCGTGGTTGGGAAGGTTACTATAGCAAAAGCCATTGGAATTAATATTTTATATATCGGAATAATTAGTTTTGTTATTAATGAGAAAAAGGGTGGCTAAAAGAAGAGAAATCATTAGTTATTCATTAAGGTTAATTTGATTCAATGACCAGAGTTCCGCGAGGATATATAGCCCGGAGACGACGAACAAAAATGCGTTCATTTGCCTCAAACTTTAGAGGGGCTCATTTAAGACTTAATCGAATGATTACCCAACAGGTAAAAAGAGCTTTTGTTTCCTCTCATCGAGATAGAGGTAGGCAAAAGAGGGATTTTCGTCGTTTGTGGATCACTCGGATAAACGCAGCAACGCGGGTATATAAAGTATTCGATAGTTATAGTAAATTAATACACAACCTGTACAAGAAGAAATTGATTCTTAATCGTAAAATGCTTGCACAAGTAGCTGTATCAAATCCAAATAATCTTTACACGATTTCCAATAAAATAAAGATCATCAATTAAAGGTATAAATAAAGTAATATACTGGAATAATAAAAGATGAATTCCCGGAGAGGGAACTCCGGGAAGATACAATAAATTAAGATTAAGTGGTAGGAATCAACGAGCTGGATTACTTTCTTTATAATATATATAGGTCTGGCCCTTTCGAATTCGAATAAAACATCAACAATCGGAACTTAAGTTCCGGTTGTTGTTTCTTAAATTTTGGTTGTTGTTTCTTAAGTTTCGATTGGAATTGTACTTTTGCGTTAATTGAGGAATATGTCTATTTTTTCTGGGTCTAGAACCTGTAATTATTGAAATTGACTGGGCTTGAAATTGCTTTTCGTTCTCATAGTTACGAAACGGTAAGAAAGATAAAATACGAGCCTGTTTTATAGCAAGAGTAATTAATCGTTGTTGTTTCAAGGTTAATCTATTTATTCGTCTCGATAATATTTTTCCTTGTTCACTAATAAATCTATTAATTAAACTCATGTTTCTATAATCAATTCGATCTCCCGGGCCAATCCGGGGACGCCTACGAAAAGGTTGTTTAGATTTACGAAAAGGTTGCTTGAATTTACGAAAAGTTTGCTTGGATTTACGAAAGGGTTGCTTGGATTTATTAAAAGTTTGCTTGGATTTACTAAAGGGTTGCTTAGATTTAAGAAAAGGTTGTTTAGATGTATACATGATTTATTCCTTATTTAAAATTTGAAAATTTGAAAATTCACTTCTTTATTTTATTAATTTAGGATCCAGAAGAAGTAGTTTTTCTTTGATCCATATCTTATTTGATTCATATTATAGTATATGAATACCCTCTATACATATGAAATAATATCTACCGGAAATCAGATGAGTTGATTTGTATTTTGTATTCTATACTATGTTTTCTTTATATATTAAATATGAAGTTCTTACTCTTTCTGTTGTTTGGAAAGATCAAACACACGATGTTCCTATTTCTTTATTTCGTGATGAGTCGTATGCTTGCGACAATAACGACAAAATTTTTTGAATTCTAATTGTCCGGGTGTATTGTGGCGATTCTTTTGAGTACTATATCTAGAAATCCCCGTCGATTCCTCATTGGCACCTTTTCGAACACAACTGATGCATTCCAAAATAACTCTGATTCTAACATCTTTTCCCTTGGCCATGAACCTCCTTTTCTTTTTGGATTGACTTAACTTAATTCTTCTACTTATTCTTTTATTCTTCTATTTTGAATCCGAAGAAGAAGAATAAAATTCATTAGAATAATTTTTTTTTATTCTTTAATTAAGTAATAAAAAATAGAGAAATAATTAAAGAATACAATCCTTGTCGAATTAGCAAAGATTTTGGTTCGAAATCCTTTCATTTAATTAGCCAGCCCCGCCTTTTCTATGCTCTGATTTCTGAGGCCTTATTTAGCTTGGGTACCCCTTTAAATTGAATTTCTATTTTCAAAAATGGGGTTTACCAAATTTTTAATGACTCTGAGGTTCAACCCAATCCATCTTTTCTTTCTTTTTCCTTCCGATACTAAAAAAAGATTGAAAAGGATCAAATTTTGTCATATCACGAAGAAATCTATCCCTCCCATAGCAATAACTAGAATTAAAAAAAAGGGAATGACAAAGCATCTGGGAATAAACGATTAATTTCTATCAATAAACCTGCTAAAGCACCAAACCATAGAGTACTTAGCACGGGTGCTACAGAGAGATATGTTTTTATATCCCGCATTGAAAATCCTCCTTCCTTGTTGGAATACATATATGATCATAAACTCTTGCCCAAGATTGTTATGCTATATATAAAATGAACCATATCGACGAAATTTTCCTATCCCTAAAAAAGAAAAAGATGACCCCTTCTTCCTATATATTACCAAGGAAAAGTAATCCTTCTTTTATAGGCGAAATTATATTGGATTTTATATGTATATAATTCCTTAATTATATGAGACCAAAAAGAAGAAATGACACGAGGGTTCTATATATAGATAGAGAAAGAAAGAAGAAGAAAATTATGATGTGGAAAAGAAGACAGGAATTGTGTACAATGGCATTGTACAACAATTTAATTTGGAAAAGGGATGTAGCGCAGCTTGGTAGCGCGTTTGTTTTGGGTACAAAATGTCACAGGTTCAAATCCTGTCATCCCTACCTATTACTTCTTTCTTCTTTATAGGCAGTAGCGACGAGATCAATTAAAGTAAAGTGGGTATAACTTGAATTTGTGGAGACTATACGTACGTGAGATACATTAGGAATAGAAAAAGATTTTCTTTTTGAATGAATGAAAGCGCTCTTAGTTCAGTTCGGTAGAACGCGGGTCTCCAAAACCCGATGTCGTAGGTTCAAATCCTACAGAGCGTGATTCCATCTATTTTATGTCGAAGCAGAGTAAAATAACTTAACAAAATTGAATTGTAACTCCAATTTCAATTTGACCTCCTCTCTGGTCTGGAGGAGGTCAATCAAAAAAAAAAAATGACTCAATCAAAGATCCAACTGATCCCCACGCCTGTATTGCAAATACGCAGTCACGAATAATCCCGCTAAAGTAATAGGAATTAGGCCTAAGACGATTCCAAATAGAAAAACTTCAATCATTTCGATTTGTTCGAGGGGATAAAAAAAGAGGTACGATCTATCCCTAAATAGTACTCTAAATTATCCACGAATCTCAATGACCAAGAAAAGAATTCCTAATTAGTCTGGAAAAGAGTCGTAGAATGCCAGGAATCCCAAAGAAAGATTTTTCTTTTCTGAATTATAATTATTCAGTCAATTCAAATAAGGCGTATCTTGTTCAAGCCAATAAATAGAGCTGGGGTTATAGTTAAAGCAGCCAGTAGAAAACCAAAATAACTAGTTAAAGTAAGCATGAAAGAGTTAAATTCCATTTATTTTTTTTTACTACACTACATATGTTGGTAAAGCATTTACCTAAGTTATGGAAAATTCATAATTCATCAGTTATTTTAGATAATACTAAAAAACAAGATAGAGTAAGATACAGAAGTGTAAAAGAAAGTGGATTCATCAGATGATACATGAGTCCCTAATTCCGAATCAAGAGATTTGTTGTGGAATTTGTCAATTGAGTAAAGTAATAATATTAAGAACTAGATCATCTAACCCCATTGAATGAAAAAAAGAAATTCAATTTTCAGGGAAATTTTTGAATAAGAGATAAATAAACAATTGAATTTGAAAAAAAAAACTTCTTTCTATTTTGGATAATTTCTTTTTCAATAGGACCCTCTTTTTGGAGTGAACGATCGAATATTCCCCTATTCCTTCTTATTTTAACTGATTGTATTCCATATGGAATAAGAGGAGAACAAAAGCATTCCACGACCTGCCAAGGGGCTGTTAAAAAAAAAAAAAAAAGAAAGCTCTTCCTTGAATTTACTTTATTTTTATTCCTTTTTCGAACTCCAACCAAAGTAGATTCGAAGACGAGTCACTTCAATTATCCTTTTAAGTTCTATTCTATCTTCTGTCTTTCCCTATTTCATCTCGTAAAGTTCCGCGCTCGCAGTTTGGTCAAGAAAGTTAGACCTAATCCAACAAACAATACAAGGATGAATTACGAATTATGAAAGGATAGATTTCACATATACTTGTCCTTGTATTGTGTCAGTATGAGAATATCCTTCCTAAATTATTTATCCAAACCTATTGATCATTAACTTAGATTTTCCCAAGATTTTGGCTGCTATTCCGAATTACTCTATTATTCCGAAGCCAATGAAAAGTAAGTAGAACCTACAAAAATGGGGTTTTCTATTGATGCCTTGAATAACATATAGCTTACCTATAGACAAAAAAAAAATAAAAAAGTAATTATGTTTCGGAACCAGGCAAAACCAGATTGCTGTGCCATAGGAAGGATAGCTATACTAATTCGGTATACTCAAAATACACCTTTGGTACAAAATTGACAATCTCACAAGGATGAAATATCAGTAATTTTCTATTTACTGGTCGATCCCATCTTTTACGGAATCAATTCCTTTTTTGAATGTACAAAAATTTTGGGAGTTCAGCATGTCTGGAAGCACGGGAGAACGTTCTTTTGCTGATATTATTACCAGTATTCGATACTGGGTTATTCATAGCATTACTATACCTTCCCTATTCATTGCGGGTTGGTTATTTGTCAGTACGGGTTTAGCTTATGACGTGTTTGGAAGTCCTAGGCCAAACGAGTATTTCACGGAAAGCCGACAAGGAATTCCGTTAATAACCGACCGTTTTGATTCTTTAGAACAACTCGATGAATTTAGTAGATCCTTTTAGGAGGCCCTCAATGACCATAGATCGAACCTATCCTATTTTTACAGTGCGATGGCTGGCTATTCACGGACTAGCTGTACCTACTGTTTTTTTCTTGGGATCAATATCAGCAATGCAGTTCATCCAACGATAAAACAAATTCCAACTATAGAACTATGACACAATCAAACCCGAATGAACAAAATGTTGAATTGAATCGTACCAGTCTATACTGGGGTTTATTACTCATTTTTGTACTTGCTGTTTTATTTTCCAATTACTTCTTCAATTGAGAGAAAGAAAGAGACTAATAAGAATTCTCTTATCCCATTTGGAAGGATACCATCCTTATAACTACCCATGACTGTTTTTGTCTCTAGCATGACCAATTGATAAAATGTGGAGGAAAGTAGGGGAAATGGCCGATACTACTGGAAGAATTCCTCTTTGGCTGATAGGTACTGTAGCTGGTATTGCTGTGATTGGTTTAGTAGGTGTTTTCTTTTATGGTTCATATTCTGGATTGGGTTCATCTCTATAGTAATCGGAGGGACCAGATTGTAAACATGAAAAAGTAGGAGCTTAGCGGGTCCTTACCCCCCTTTATCTGATTAGAGCGGAAAGGACCCGCGGAATTTTTATTTTACTCTTATAACGCGAATTGAATCTATTCGATTCACTCTTATGAAGCAACAAGAAAAAGAGATCACTCGAGGATCCAATATCTTATTCCACGAAGGAAGTATCCTGAAAATCCTTGATTTAGTTTCGAGTAATAAACTAATAAAACCTTAATCAAAACTATTCAACTAGCCTAAAAATAAAAAAACCTTCAATGGAAGAGTTTACTTTTTTTTTGCAAAATTTCTGTAAATTTGAAGTTGAACTTAATTAAACAAGCCAAGCAATTTGCTCACAATCACAAGAAATTTTTCCCCCGCCATATTTTCTTCCCCTCTGTTTGTCCACTACCTCGGCTAAACCTAAGCAAAAGAAAAAGAGGTCCAAGAGACAGACCCGAATAAAGAAGAAATAGTAATCTTTGACGAATTAGGAAGAAAAAGGATTCTTATTTTGATACAAGAAGAATCGGCACAAGAAAAAGGCTTTTTCTTGTGCCGAATAGACGATTAAGAAGACCTGCAATCCCTCCGAAAAAGAAGAAATTTTAATTTGATTGTTCTCGCCTTTGCCTTGGATTCTCTTCTTTTGCATGGGATATAAATAAGGAATTCCAGACATCTCATAAACAAAAAGCAGTCTAAACAAAAAAAGGATTTCCAAAATAGATCATAGATAATTCTAGCAATTGCCAATAAATCGAGGCTTTTTACCAACTTGATGGTAAGAAATCCCGGGACCTAGAAATTCATTTCGTACAATTGAACCTTTTCAAACTGTTTCTTTTTGAGAACCAAAAAAACTTGTGCCAAAATAACGGATGCGAAGAAGAACAAAAGGCCTTGGACACGTAATGGATCCTGAAGCACGATTTCTGCGTCCCCCTGACCAAAACCTCCCACATTAGGATTGCTTGTTAATGGTTGATCAAGCTTGATGGATTCCCCCTCTGAAACAAGAAGTTCTGGTCCGGGAGGTATAATATCAATCACTTGGCGTCCATCTGATGCATCAACTATGGATATTTCATACCCCCCCTTTTCTTTACGTAGTATTTTTCTTACTATACCTGTTGACGTAGCATTATAGACTGTATTGTTACTCTTGCTACCATCAGGATAGATCTGTCCTCTTCCTCGGTTTCCCCCTACATATATGGGATATTTTAAGAAATGAGCATCTTTCTTCGTAGCAGGATCAGGGGAAAGAATGGGAAAGACAATTTCACTATATTTCTTACCGGGAACAGGGCCTATCACAAGAATGTTTTTTTTATCGGGACGATAACTCTGAAAAGCAAGATTTCCTATCTTTTCTTTTAACTCAGGGGAAATACGATCGGGCGGCGCTAATTCGAATCCCTCGGGCAAAATAAGAACAGCACCTACATTCAACCCTCCCTTTTTTCCATTAGCAAGAACTTGTTTCAATTGCATATCATAAGGAATTCGAAGAACTGCTTCAAATACAGTATCGGGAAGCACAGCTTGGGGAACTTCAATATCGACGGGCTTGCTAGCTAAATGGCAATTGGCACATACAATTCGTCCAGTTGCTTCTCGTGGGTTTTCATAACCCTGCTGCGCAAAAATGGGATATGCATTTGAAATAGATGTCCGAGTTATTACGTATATCATGATCGATACAGAAATCGATCGAGTTATCTGTTCCTTTACCCAAGAAAAAGTATTTCTATTTTCCATGTCCAATCGCAGATCCCAGAATTTCTACAATAAATTAGATAGGTAGCTAAGCTAATCTAGTTCCCTATACACGAATCTGTTGTCATTCTACTGCAACAGTTGTACTGCAATGATGAATACCTTAAAGTAGGTATAAATAGAAAGAATTTTGCTAAAATGGAAAAGGGCTTTCTTTCTAAAAAAAGATGCTTGCTAATTTGATTAATATTAATATCGGGAGATCAAATGAATTTATGCTTCACTAATTGAATGATAAATGACTACAAGCGAAGGAGATAGACGATTTAAACAAAAAAAGACCCAAAATTTCAAACATGTATCTAGAATTACTGGAAAACTACAAACAAAAATAGTGAAAATAAGCTCGTTAGGAGCCCATCCAAAATCGTTGTAGACCCAACGAATTACTAGTTCCCAACCACGGGTGGAGTGAAATCCAACAAAAAAATCAGTAACTAAAAGAATAAAAAAAGCTTTTATTGAGTCATTTAAATTATAGAAGAATTCCTGAACCCAAGAATTCAAAATGACAAGTTCCTCTTTACCCAGAAAAAAAGAACCACTTAGAATAGCCAAACAGATTATATTTGTCGAGAAATGCAAAATGGTATGGAGATGATCCTCATTATTTATTTTGACCCATTGTATTATTTCCTTGTGTATTCCTGTAGGAGGTTTTTGTACATGTGTCTTTAGTTTCCCTTTTATCATCTCGTCCAAGAGAGAAAGTTCTTCTAATTCTATGAATCTTTCTAGAATCCTTTTCTCTTGAATATCAGTTAAGAGAGTTTCGGATTGCCTGGTATTCCACCAATTCTTAATCCAAAGTTCCAGACATTTGTTAAATGAGGAAGAGACCCCCCAAGGCAAAAGTACGATAAATACAAGATATAGTAAAGAAGGCAATGCTTTCTTTTTTTTCATTTTTGATCTGTAAATGGAGTTGTTAATGAATATGCTTCATTCGCTGACTCTATTCCATTCCCTGACTCTATATGATGATATTTCTATTTCATGATATTTCTATTTCTTTGAAGCAAAAACTCTATAGGTTTGATACCCTGTATCTATTCTTCTTTTTTGTATATTAGTTATTAGTGGAATTTCAGTGCATTGGGTTCTTTCTTAGATCTAGATGGAATGAAATAGTGAAATAGAATAAAAAAAAAGCCCTTTCGGATGAAAAAGGAAGAATAGTATGCGATATATCTAACTTGGATAAAAAAAAATTAAAAGCAAATTTCTCTTATCCTCGTTTGTTCCTTCCTTTAGATAAATACTTAAAAATCCCCTTACAATAACAAATCCAATTTAGAAGGGACTTCCTCCCTGTGTTGAGAAAACTTTTCTTCTTCCAATTCTTCTTTTCTTCATTCAACTCAGTTCAAAAAAGATACCTCAAAATACTTCAATTGGTACGCGCAAGAAATAGGCCAATTCGGCAGCTTTTTGTTCAATTTCTCGTGGAGTAAAAAATTTATCATCAGTACGAGTCAAGGGAATGATCCCCTGGCCCCGGATTTCCATATAAAGAATACGACGAGGATAAAGACCCTCTTTAACCTGAATTCTAATTGATTGGATATCCCGCATAAGGAATCGAAGGAAGACGCGACGTTTTATTCCAGGGAATCCCCAACGAAAAATGCACACTATTCCCTCTTTTCTATCGAATCGGTCATAACCACTACCTACATTCCACAAAATAGTACACCACAAGTAGGAGCTAATGAATAGGCCTGCGATTCCGTAGAAAGACATCACGACCCCCTGCGGAAAAAAAAGAATTTCTTGAGATGGAAGTATAGATATAATATTCTTACCAAGATAACTGGAAATCCCAACCGATAAGAATCCTAGTGAACCTAGAAAAAGAATACAGGCCCAGAAAAAATTACCCCTTTTTCGAGAACCTTTTAGAAGTTCTACCCATATGTGTTCTGATCGCCAATTCATATTAGATATACTAAATCCAGCAGCGGTCGATTGAAATTGAGAGAATAAGCTAAATAATTTTGACTTTACTTTTTTTGATTCTGAAATCGCCTTCAGCAACTAGTACTCCTGTGAAATAATAGGTTAGATACATTGACTTTCTATTCAAAAAATATTCGTTGATTCAATTAAAATAAATAAAATAAAACTCGCTATACCTGGCTCTGCATATTCATGCATTTATGCTCGTAGCCTATATCCGCATCCATAACCGTTTTTCATTTGTGTGTAGAAAGTGTGTGTAGAAAAAGCCACATACCCTACCATATTATATTACTTACACTAAAAAATACTAGACAATCTTATTTTTTTGCACATAAAGAAATAAAGAAGTCATTGCAATTGCCGGAAATACTAAGCCTACTAAAGGCACGAAAATAGAAGGTAAGTTTAAATCCGTCATGGAATAGGTGTCTCAATTCAAATTTACTATTTCTATCTAGTCGAAAAATATCTTAAGATTCTTATGATATAATTAAGTATATCTATTATAAGGAATATTGACTATTGTATTGTATTTTTTATTTTTAGTTTGAAAAATATTCTGTAAAAAAAATGAAAGGATAATAAGAAAATTCCAAAAAAGGAGAACTAATTAAAAAGATTTTATTTTGATTTTCCCATCCTCATGGCCTTTCTATCTTTCTAATCTAATTTGAAATTGGATTCAAAAGAAAGCGGTTAGAATTTACTTCCTGCATACATACTTCTCTAGAAGCGCATACAATAATGCGTGGTAAAGGCGGAAAAATAGTATATTCAATCAAAATCAAAGGGCAAATTATCTTACCTACTATAGATCCCCTACTACCCTCTTAGACTTTAAAAGGCGATATACCACCCAAAGAAAGGGTATGAAAATGCCGGGTGGAGTTAGCTTTTCGACGAAGACCTGTCCCGTGCAGCGAAGCCCTGTTAGTAAGACCCCCCGCAATAATGGATTATAGAAGAATATTATTCCAAATACTCCTCTGGACGCATATAGTAGCATTGCGATTCCGAATCTTTTTTATTTATGAATATGAACAGAAAAAATTCATTGTATCGTTGGGTCGGAGCGGAGGTTTGGTCCAGAAAAATTAGAAACAAAACGTCTACTCTACCGCATTGAAGTCTATAGCGCTGTATTTCCACGAAAGTATAATTCTTACCATCAGGATACGATCCTTTCTTTTGAACTAAACGTCTCTACGATGGGTCCAGGTTCTATGTCCAATCCCAAATCAAGGATTTCTCGCTCTTGATCGGAGTCATAAACTAAAAAAAAACTACCTTTTTATCCTTTTTCTCAAGGTTATAGAAAACTTCCTTATCTAGTTCTAGCATTTTGAAAAAAAAAAAATGCTTCTTTTTTTACACACAGTTCGAGTCACTTGTTGACTCACGATTACGCCTGTTAAAAGTTTCAAACGTCCTCTTTTTTGAAATTGAAAGAGAGTCCTATAAAAAGGTCTAACTTCCAAACTATGTCTTTTTTCATTCATTCTCCTTTAGTTTTTTTCTCTATCTAGAAGTGGAATAGAATAACCCGGTTGAAGGGTAATGATCATACGTCTGTAATGCATTGTATGGCCCAGAATAGGTCCTATTCTTCTACCTTTTCCAGGTAGTCGATGGCTATTCACAGCTACCACCTTAACACCAAAGAAGAGTTCGACCCAATGCTTTATTTCTGTCTTAGTGAATCCCGATTCGACATTAAAAGTATATTGATTCTTTCCCAATAAACGAAGACTTTTTTCTGTAAATACTGCGTATTTGATTCCATTATCATTATCATATGATAATACTATATTTTATTATTTTATTATTTTATTTGTATTTCTTTATTGTATTATACCTTAATATATATATTCTAGATATATAGAATAGACGAATCTCAATTTGTCAAGTCTCATGATCATATCATGATCTATTTTTATTCGGCTCAATCTTTTTTTTCTAAAAAAGATTGAGCCGAGTTTAATTGCAATCAATTAGAAGAATAAAGAAGAATTACTGCATTTCATAACTGATTTTTTTCTCTTTTTATTTCGTTTCTTTTTTATTTATACCTTCTTTATCTTTAGTTTTATCTAGTTAATCAATAGTATCTACCGGCTCGAACTCGAATTTGATCGCCTTCCATACTTCACAAGCTGCGGCTAGTTCAGGACTCCATTTGCAAGCTGCTCGGATAATTTCATTACCTTCGCGAGCAAGATCGCGCCCTTCGTTACGAGCTTGTACACAGGCTTCTAAAGCCACTCGATTAGCTGCTGCACCAGGTGCATTTCCCCAAGGATGTCCTAAAGTTCCTCCACCAAATTGTAATACAGAATCGTCCCCAAAGATTTCGGTCAGAGCTGGCATATGCCAAACATGAATACCACCTGAAGCTACCGGTATAACACCTGGCATGGATACCCAGTCCTGAGTGAAAAAGATACCGCGAGCACGATCTTTTTCAATAAAATCATCGCGCAATAAATCAACAAAACCTAAAGTCATTTCGCGTTCCCCTTCTAACTTACCTACTACTGTACCGGAGTGGATATGATCTCCCCCAGACATACGCAATGCTTTAGCTAATACACGGAAATGCATACCATGATTTTTCTGTCTATCAATAACTGCATGCATTGCACGGTGAATGTGAAGAAGTAGGCCATTGTCGCGGCAATAATGAGCCAAAGTAGTATTTGCGGTGAATCCCCCAGTTAAGTAGTCATGCATTACAATAGGAACCCCTAATTCTCTTGCAAATACAGCTCTCTTAATCATTTCTTCACATGTACCCGCAGTCGCATTCAAGTAATGCCCCTTGATTTCACCGGTTTCGGCCTGTGATTTATAAATAGCTTCGGCACAAAAGACAAAACGGTCTCTCCAGCGCATAAATGGTTGTGAGTTTACGTTTTCATCATCTTTGGTAAAATCAAGTCCACCACGTAGACACTCATAACACGCTCTACCATAATTTTTTGCGGATAATCCCAATTTTGGTTTAATAGTACATCCCAATAAAGGACGACCGTACTTGTTCAACTTATCTCTTTCAACTTGGATACCATGAGGCGGGCCTTGGAAAGTTTTTGAATAAGTAGGGGGAATTCGTAGATCCTCCAAACGTAGAGCACGTAGGGCTTTGAAACCAAATACGTTACCTACAATGGAAGTAAACATGTTAGTAACGGAACCCTCTTCAAATAGGTCTAATGGATAAGCTACATAACAGATCCATTGGTTGTCTTCCCCAGCAACAGGCTCGATGTGATAGCATCGTCCTTTGTAACGATCAAGACTGGTAAGTCCATCAGTCCAAACAGTTGTCCATGTACCAGTAGAAGATTCGGCAGCTACTGCAGCCCCTGCTTCTTCGGGCGGAACCCCAGGCTGAGGACTTACTCGGAATGCTGCCAAGATATCAGTATCCTTAGTTTCATACTCTGGGGTGTAGTAAGTCAATTTATAATCTTTAACACCAGCTTGAAATCCAACACCTGCTTTAGTTTCTGTTTGTGGTGACATAAGTCCCTCCCTATAACTCTTGAATTAAGAATTCTCACAATAACAGGGTCTACTCGATGTTAATTAGGCGTAAATGAAACTTTAGCAAAAATCTCGTAAAACAAAAAGGATATTCAATTAATATAATATCAACTCATTAAAGAAAATTGAGGGCATGCTTAGGTTAATGAATATGTTTCATTCATATATAATGCGTACACCCTGTGTATGTTCTATCCTATAGGAATTCCAATATAGGAATTCGATAGGAATTGAGTTGTTGTTATGGTAAGTTAACACGGTTCGTTATTAAACCATGGATTTGATTTACCAAATCCATAATTATTGTATACTCTTTGATAGATATAGCGCAACCCAAATTAATTCCTAATCCTTATTTTACAAGTTCTTAATAGTTCTCTTTTCTTATTTTGAATGCAAATACCTAACTAAATACTAATAAAATTCTTTGTTGACAGCAATCTATGCTTCACAGTAGTATATATTTTGTATATCGAAGTCCTAGATAGGAAAGTAGAGTAGGCACAGATCCTCCACAAAAGGCAAAATGTATATGAAAAAAAAGATTGATTGAACTTTCCAATGGACTCATTCCATGAGTAAACGATTGAATGGGATTCGCTTGGGCAACGAAATCAAGTCCTGGTCCCCTTTTCTCTCTTATTGAATTAACTAATTCATTTCCTTTTTACTTTTGGATTTTTTTTGATTTGATTTGGCATTATTCAACAATAAAAAAAGAAAAATTTCGACAAATTCCTTTTTTTTAATTATGTGATAATTATGAGAACCAATCCTACTACTTCTCCTCCCGGGGTTTCCACAATTGAAGAAAAAAGTACAGGTCGTATCGATCAAATTATTGGACCCGTGCTGGATGTCACTTTTCCCCCAGGCAAGTTACCTTATATTTATAACGCTTTGGTAGTCCAGAGTAGAGACACTGCCGATAAGCAAATTAATGTGACTTGTGAGGTACAACAATTATTAGGAAATAATCGAGTTAGAGCTGTAGCTATGAGTGCTACGGACGGGTTGATGAGAGGAATGGAAGTGATTGACACGGGAGCTCCTCTCAGTGTTCCGGTCGGTGGAGCTACTCTCGGACGAATTTTCAACGTTCTTGGGGAGCCTGTTGACAATTTGGGTCCTGTAGATAGTAGTGCAACGTTCCCTATTCATAGATCTGCGCCTGCCTTTATCGAGTTAGATACGAAATTATCCATCTTTGAAACAGGTATTAAGGTCGTCGATCTTTTAGCTCCTTATCGACGTGGAGGAAAAATAGGACTATTTGGGGGGGCTGGAGTAGGTAAAACAGTACTGATCATGGAATTAATCAATAACATTGCTAAAGCTCATGGGGGCGTATCCGTATTCGGTGGAGTAGAGGGAACGGACTCGTGAAGGAAATGATCTTTATATGGAAATGAAGGAATCCGGAGTAATTAATGAAAAAAATATTGAGGAATCAAAGGTAGCTCTAGTCTATGGCCAAATGAATGAACCACCGGGAGCTCGTATGAGAGTTGGTTTAACTGCCCTAACTATGGCGGAATATTTCCGAGATGTTAATAAGCAAGACGTGCTTTTATTTATCGATAATATCTTTCGTTTTGTTCAAGCAGGATCAGAGGTATCCGCTTTATTAGGGAGAATGCCCTCCGCAGTGGGTTATCAACCTACTCTTAGTACAGAAATGGGTTCTTTGCAAGAAAGAATTGCTTCTACTAAAAAGGGATCTATAACTTCGATTCAAGCAGTTTATGTACCTGCAGACGATTTGACCGACCCTGCCCCTGCCACAACATTTGCACATTTGGATGCTACTACCGTACTTTCCAGAGGATTAGCTTCCAAGGGTATTTATCCAGCAGTAGATCCTTTAGATTCAACCTCGACTATGTTACAGCCTCGGATCGTTGGCAACGAACATTATGAAACTGCGCAAAGAGTTAAGGAAACTTTACAACGTTACAAAGAACTTCAGGACATTATCGCAATTCTTGGCTTGGATGAATTATCGGAAGAGGATCGTTTAACTGTAGCAAGAGCAAGAAAAATTGAGCGTTTCTTATCACAACCGTTCTTTGTGGCAGAAGTTTTTACTGGTTCTCCAGGAAAGTATGTTGCTCTTGCGGAAACTATTAGGGGATTTCAACTAATCCTTTCCGGAGAATTAGACGGCCTACCTGAACAGGCTTTTTATTTGGTGGGTAACATCGATGAAGCTAGCACGAAAGCTATAACCTTAGAAGAGGAGAACAAATCGAAGAAATGAAATTAAATCTTTATGTACTGACTCCTAAGCGAATTATTTGGGATTGTGAAGTGAAAGAAATCATTTTATCCACTAATAGTGGCCAAATTGGCGTATTACCAAACCACGCCCCCATTAACACAGCAGTAGATATGGGTCCTTTGAGAATACGCCTCCTCAACGACCAATGGTTAACAGCGATTCTGTGGAGCGGTTTTGCGAGAATAGTTAATAATGAGATCATCATTTTAGGAAATGATGCGGAACTGGGTAGTGATATTGATCCGGAAGAAGCTCAAAAGGCACTTGAAATAGCCGAAGCTAACTTGAGTAAAGCTGAGGGTACGAAAGATTTGGTTGAAGCGAAGCTCGCTCTCAGACGAGCTAGGATACGAATCGAGGCTGTCAATTGGATTCCCCCATCCAATTGAAGACAATCCAGTGGTTTATAGTTGATACAAAGAAAAAGGGAAGAGGGGTAGAAAAAGTTATTAGATAGCGAAGCGAAGTAAGTCCAATGCTATCTAGTAATTTTTCTACCTACTTACCTACTATTGGATTTGAACCAATGACTCCCGCCGTATGAAAGCAATACTCTAACCACTGAGTTAAGTAGGCAATTTATCACCACAAAGGAAGACCCATTACTTCGATCGATTATATATTGAATCCCTTTTCTAAGCAATACCGCTCTGTTATTGGTCTGTTATATACTAAATACTAAACTAAATACTAAACAGATACAGATCAAAGGGGTATCCTCTGGCATTAGAAAATATTCATCTTGACAAGAAATTATCTATATGTTAAGATATCTCTGATAAGGGCTATAGCTCAGTTCGGTAGAGCAACTCGTTTACACGTGCGCCAATGCTTTTCAAAGGAGCTTATTATGCAATGAACATAATCGATCTTATTGCAAAATCAATGTCTTACTTCATAGATTCGAGAGAATAGGAGAACAGTAGCCTGACAAACAGTCGGTTCAGTCCGATTCAGGTGCCAATTCAGGTGCCTAATCAAATAGAACCCTTATGGATTTGCTAGTTGATAAGGTAAATATCCAGCCCACTAAATGCTAGGCGTAATGAGGATAAGGGCCTCCAAAAAACTTCTTTTCGTTCTATGAACTTTAAGGTGTATGAAGTCTCATAGTTAACTCTTGCAGTGGAACGATAGAGACTCCATTTCACTTAGGTTGATTTAATTTAGACCGGAGGCAGACCTAAGTCAAGGTAATCCTCCTTTGAAACACTTTGGTATTGCTCCTAGATAGATCATAATACAAAAAATCAATCAGAGCACAGGGAGCCATCTCATTATCTTTCCGTAAAGAAAAACTATGGTGGACTAACTGATCTTTAAATCAGTTTATGAAAGAGCCCAATGCAAAAAAATGCATGTTGGGTCTTTGAAACAGTTCAAATCATTTCGATAATAATCCGTTTGATCTGTTTTACCGAGAAGGTCTACGGTTCGAATCCGTATAGCCCTAATATGCCCTTTTTTAGATTTTAGGATCTCTATCCTATGTTTTCTTTAGTTTAGTATAGTTTTCATTTTCTCATTAGTATTTGTTTATAGACTGGATAGGCGCCTGCGACATAGAATAGAGATAAAAGCATTACCAAAGGCTCATTCATCGAAAATCAAAATCATACAGACAGGAAAAGAAAAACGAATTTCTATCAAATCAATAGAAGAAAGGATCCTTTCCCTGATTTGAATCCCGTCCTCCTTCAAATAGGATATCTCTAGACTTCCCTATAATAACTGCAATGATTTTATCCATTTTGCGAATTCCTACTTTGTTTTAAGTATATTTATTACTTTGTTTATAGATACATTATGTAAATTGATCAACTTTAAATAGAAAAAATAAAGTAAAGAGTAAATAAGAAAACAGAATATTCTGTCTCATAGTTCTGAAATAGAGTTCTTTATTTTTATTTTATAGTATTACTTCTCATTAATTATACTGCATAGATTAGTCCTACTATCTTAATTAGGTTCTAATTTAGTAGTATTCTCATTTTTATTTAATAGTCTCTTATTATTTTATTATTAAATATTAAATAAAGGATAGAGCTATTCTTTTTTCTAGAGATTCTAGAGAAAGCGAGACAAAGTGAAACGAGAAAGTTTTCTTTATATAAGAATTAGATCTACATACACCATATCTAAATAGAATGGAAATCCAAAAGAAAGGGAGTTGGGATTCCATTGGATGAATCTTTAAAGAAGATGCAGCACAGAGGAAACAAAGGCTAAACTTAAACTAAGCGCTTTTGTTTGAACAAAAAAGATTCTTGTTTCACCGAGGAAAAGAGAGAAGTTCTGGATAAATTGACAATGCTGAATTGAATTGACTAATTTAAGTTCCGCCTATTCCACATTAATGGGAGTACATTATGTTTCTGCTTCACGAATATGATATTTTTTGGACATTTCTAATAATAGCAAGCCTTATTCCTATTTTGGCATTTTCGATTTCAGGACTTTTAGCCCCGGTTAGTGAAGGACCAGAGAAGCTTTCTAGTTATGAATCGGGTATAGAACCCATGGGAGGGGCTTGGGTACAATTCCGAATACGCTATTATATGTTTGCGCTCGTTTTTGTTGTTTTTGATGTGGAAACCGTCTTTCTATACCCTTGGGCAATGAGTTTCGACGTATTGGGTGTATCCGTTTTTATCGAAGCTTTGATTTTCGTGCTTATCTTAGTTGTTGGTTTAGTTTATGCATGGCGAAAAGGAGCCTTGGAATGGTCTTAACTGAATATTTAGACAAAAAAAAAGAAGGAAAAGATTCTATTGAGACAGTTATGAATTTGATTGAGTTTCCCTTACTTGACCAAACAAGTTCCAATTCTGTTATTTCAACTACACCAAATGATCTTTCGAATTGGTCAAGACTCTCCAGTTTATGGCCCCTTCTATACGGTACCAGTTGTTGTTTCATTGAATTTGCTTCATTAATAGGCTCACGATTCGACTTTGATCGTTATGGATTGGTACCAAGATCAAGTCCTAGGCAAGCAGACCTAATTTTAACAGCCGGTACGGTAACAATGAAAATGGCTCCCTCTTTAGTGAGATTATACGAGCAAATGCCTGAACCAAAATACGTCATTGCTATGGGAGCCTGTACTATTACAGGGGGAATGTTCAGTACGGATTCCTATAGTACTGTTCGGGGAGTTGATAAGTTAATTCCTGTGGATGTCTACTTGCCGGGCTGCCCACCTAAACCGGAGGCAGTTATAGATGCCCTAACAAAACTTCGTAAGAAGATATCGCGAGAAATAGTTGAGGATCAAACTCTATCTCAAAATAAAAATAGATGTTTTACTACCAGTCACAAGCTTTATGTTAGGCGCAGTACTCATACAGGAACTTATGAGCAAGAATTGCTCTATCAATCACCATCTACATTAGATATATCTTCTGAAACTTTTTTCAAATCCAAAAGTTCAGTACCTTCCTACAAATTAGTGAATTAGGAGAGGGGCTCTTTTGTGTAGAAAAATAAAAAGCAGGGCAATCTTTCAAACTTGCATCCGAAATGTGAAATATTTATACAAAGAGGGAGAGATGAAGACAATGCAGCAGGGTTGGTTATCTAATTGGCTAGTCAAACATGAGGTGGTTCATAGATCTTTGGGCTTTGATCACCGAGGAATAGAGACTTTACAAATAAAAGCAGGGGATTGGGATTCCATTGCTGTCATTTTATATGTATATGGTTACAATTATTTACGCTCCCAATGTGCTTATGATGTAGCACCCGGTGGATCTTTAGCTAGCGTGTATCATCTTACGAGAATACAATATGGTATAGATAATCCAGAAGAAGTCTGCATAAAAGTCTTTGCCCAAAAGGATAATCCTAGAATTCCGTCTGTCTTCTGGATTTGGAGAAGTGCCGATTTTCAAGAACGCGAATCTTATGATATGGTGGGAATCTCTTATGATAATCATCCGCGCCTTAAACGTATCCTAATGCCTGAAAGTTGGATAGGCTGGCCCTTACGTAAGGATTATATAACCCCCAATTTTTATGAAATACAAGATGCTCATTGAATGATAAGAAATTCATGCTCACTTATACAACACAACTCCAGATTTTATTCAAGTCAAGGAATATTTTTAGGTTCTTTTCCTAGATGAAACGGAATACCTATTTATAATTAATTCCTAATTATACAAAAGCATTCCAGATAGACTGAGCAAAAAAAGGGTTTCATTTGGATTCCCCTATTTTGAAAATCGCATATTAATTTCCTTCATATGAACAGAAAAATAGGATGACTCAAAGAAGTTCTCTACCAGGAACTTTGTACCGCGCACATTACTTAGCACAACTAGGAAAATAAGATAAGATAAAGATAAGCAAGACTAAAAAAATATTCGTCGGAATAGCGGAATACAAAATTAAGAAACGCAAAAAAATAAAGGGGAATCTCACCCCCTTCTTTATCATAAAGAAAAGATATATTTTAAAACTTCTTTAAAAAGAAAAAGAAGTGCCTCTATATTTATATTATAGATTTATCCACTTAGATGAATAAATATTATTAATGAATATGTATCACAATCCATCTCGAGGTATTTGGATCAATACCTATTCGGTGGATCTTTTTTTTTTTTTTCTCTGCCAGGAACCAGATTTGAACTGGTGACACGAGGATTTTCAGTCCTCTGCTCTACCAACTGAGCTATCCTGACCTTTTCTTGTGCATCATCCTAGTAGAGTATTTGTATCTATGTCAATTAAAAGGACTAAAAATTAATTAAAGTATTTCAAATTTTAAATTTGAAAATGGGGGGGGTAGTCCTATGCATTGTGCATGGTTTACTTAAATAAAACTTAAAAATAGAGTGAATAACCAAGATTTCTTGCCGATACTCTAATAAAAAAGAAATCTATTCAATGAATAGGATAAGATCCATTGAGTTCTCTTCGCATTCCTTTGTGAAAGAGTAGAATGAGAAAGCTAATGAATCTTAAACCCATTGCATTGATAAAAAGAAAAAAAAGTGCATTGATAAAAAGAAAAAAAAAAAGAGGATAAATAATAATAATATAGTATAGTTAGGGAATAAAAGAGGATTTGGGGATAGAGGGACTTGAACCCTCACAACTTATAAAGTCGACGGATTTTCCTTTTACTAGAAATTTCATTGTTGTCAGTATTGACATGTAGAATGGGACTCTCTCTTTGTCCTCGTCCGATTAATCCACTTTTTTAAAGATCTCGAAAACTTTGAATTTTAATTGAAGAATTTGATTATTCAATATTCGATTGGAGTGGATTCACAATAATGAAAAAAAAAAATTATGATATGAGTTTTTTATTTCATAATCATTATCATTTCTAATTTCATTTTTAAAAAAGATAAAGAACCTATATTATAATTAGAATATAATATGAGTTCTGTGATTAATCGTTTGCTATGTCAGTATCTATACGTGTTTATTAAATGTATAAGGTATAAAACCCCTCTTTCTCTAATTTAGAACTAGAAGGAATTCCACTAACAACACAACGTAATTAACTCGATTCGTTAGAACAGCTTCCATTGAGTCTCTGCACCTATCCTTTTCCTTTGTATTCTAGTTCGAGAACCCCTTGTTTTCTCAAAACACGGATTTGGCTCAGGATTGCCCTTTTTTAATTCCAGGGTTTCTCTGAATTTGGAAGTTACCACTTAGCAGGTTTCCATACCAAGGCTCAATACAATCAAGTCCGTAGCGTCTACCGATTTCGCCATATCCCCATTTCCCTCTTCTTTGAGACCAGGATTCCTTGTGTAATTTCATCCATCTCTTAGTTTTTTTTTTGAATCATTGAGTTCATCACTCAACGTAGTCTAGCAGTTCAGTTCGACTCTATTTGAGAGACCTCGCTTGCTTATTGCAATTCAGAATTGAATTGATTCTATCCTTGATGTATTTGCAATTCAATCCGAATCAATATATCCAAAAGTTTTTATCTCCCCCACCTCCCGTCTTACTTTTTTATAGTATTCAAAATTATACTATAACGCTTGATATTTATTCTTTTTTTCTAATCAGAATTAGCAATTTTATTTACTCTGACTCTATGTTCCCCTTAGTGAAATATTAATCCTCAAATTATTAACAAATAATAAAGTCTATAATGATCGAATGAAAATACCAATAAATTCTATAATTTTATTTTTTAATATCCTATAGTTAAGCATATCAAGCTAACTTTATCTTTAAGAAGTTTTAGTATTTTTTTATTTTTATAAGTATAACTTCAAATTTAGAACTAGTTAATAGCTAAGATTAATAACTAATATCTGAGATTTTACGGATTTCCTATACTATACCTATTTCTATTTGTTACACTATTTCCGTTATGTAAGCCCACTTAGCTCAGAGGTTAGAGCATCGCATTTGTAATGCGAGGGTCATCGGTTCAAATCCGATAGTCGGCTTTTTTTTCTCTATCGATGTTCTACGAACAAGAATCTCTTTTTTTCCGAATTAAATGGAGAATCCAGGATCTTTTATGTTTTTTACCTTACAATTTTGCTAGATACAAAACAATAAAATAAATAATATATATACAAAAAAAAAAGATTTTGATGAAATTCCATTTTTTGGGGTACTTTAGTTGATTTTACTCTGTTTATCCTGTAGTTTAATTCAGTTTTAATTTCGATGTATTCTGTAATGTAAATACAATGAAATTAATTGTGTAAAATGAAATTTCAATAAAATAAAAAAAGGAGTCTTCATGTCCCGTTATCGAGGACCTCGTTTAAAAAAAATACGCCGTCTGGGAGCTTTACCAGGACTCACTAGAAAAACACCTAAATCCGGAAGTAATCTTAAAAAAAAATTCAATTCTGGGAAAAAGGAGCAATATCGTATTCGTCTTCAAGAAAAACAGAAATTGCGTTTTCATTATGGTCTGACAGAACGACAATTACTTAGATATGTACATATCGCTGGAAAAGCAAAAAGGTCAACAGGCCAGGTTTTACTACAATTACTTGAAATGCGTTTGGATAATATCCTTTTTCGATTGGGTATGGCTTCAACCATTCCTGGGGCCCGCCAATTAGTCAACCATAGACATATTTTAGTTAATGGTCGTATAGTCAATATACCAAGTTTTCGTTGCAAACCCCGAGATATTATTACTACGAAAGATAACCAAAGATCAAAAGGTCTGGTTCAAAATTATATTGCTTCATCGGACCCGGGGAAATTGCCAAAGCATTTGGCGATTGACACGTTGGAATATAAAGGACTAGTAAATAAAATCCTAGATAGGAAGTGGGTCGGTCTCAAAATAAATGAGTTGTTAGTTGTAGAATATTACTCTCGTCAGACTTGAACTTAACGAAAAAAGGAAAGGTTCATAGAATTTTCTTCCCCTTCCCCTTTCCCCGAACTAAATCGCCCTAAGACCATTACCATTAATTTGTATTTTCCCATCAACTAGCTAAAATTGATTAACCCTAGGATTAGGATCCTTTTTTCTTTTTTCCTCTATGTGTATTTTACATACCACAGTAATTTGCTATAGAGAATTTCTAATTTCTATTAAATCAAAATAAGATAATATAAGATATTATATTATTGCTGGAAAAAATTGTTATTTGATTTGATACATTGTGATCCTTAACGTTGATGAATTAAGAAAAACGGAAAGAGAGGGATTCGAACCCTCGGTAAACAAAAGTCTACATAGCAGTTCCAATGCTACGCCTTGAACCGCTCGGCCATCTCTCCTACATAACTTATTATGGAAAATAAACTGAGTGAATAGCGAGTTTTCTTATTCCTGCAGTACAGGTACAACCGCAACCACTCGGGGGTTCCATAGTTCTATTGGAAAAATTCCTTTTGATCTAAGTGGAAGGATACAGGATTTTTTACTAGAAATTGCGCTCGCTATAAAATAAAAGTTTTAATTTGGGTTTTCCCGCAACTAAAGAAAAAGAAAATGGAAGAATTCTTCTTATTGCATAATAAAATAAAGAAACCTTAGAATTCCGTTTGCATAAGATACGCTACACCATACTATCGAAATCAAAAATAGGGTATGAGACAATTAATAACTTTGAAAACACGAAATAGTTGATAACATAAGTTGTTGTTCAGAAATAGGAAAGTGGAATGAAATCCAGTCTTAGTCAAATATTTCATATCTCTTCGTGTCCAAGCAGAAGGAAAAGGATACAATTTGAGCTGAGCGGAAAATCCATATCTCTCTTATCCATTTAAAGCATATGGATTTAGAGTAGAGCATATGGATCAATCTATTTATAATTATAAGAATCGAATGTGTTTGTTTTTATGTTATTTTGTGAAGGAATGAAAACAATTCTATATAGAATGGGTTGGGAATTATGCCTAGATCCCGTGGAAATGGAAATTTCATTGATAAGACCTCCTCAATTGTAGCCAATATTTTATTGCGAATAATTCCGACAACCTCAGGAGAAAAAAAGGCATTTACTTATTATAGAGATGGTGCGATTTGACTCTTTTTTTTGCTTTTTTTTAGCCCTACCTATACCTCAGTCTTACGAAAAAGAGAGGGGGGTTGGCATAGAGAGAACCAAATTTGTAAAGCAAACAAACCCACGCTTCGGGAAGGTGAGGCGAACTAACAATTCCTTCCGTCGTGTATCCTCGATTGATGCGGCTTCAGATACTTCAATTGTAGATTTGAGTATTGAGCGAAAGGTTACACCTACAGGATATGGTATGGTATGGATTACAGGCCAATCCTACTCTATTAGTATCCGTAGGCAGCATAGGGGAGAAAAGCACTACACCTAGAAATAGGAATCAACAAGAGAAAAACTTTGTTAGAAATTACCCCTTTCCTGATCGGTATCAGGGCTGGGAAGAATGGTTGGGATAACAAACAACCATCAGGTTTGTACTTTGGATACCCCTATAACCATCAAAGATCGTTGAAGTAGCTAATTCCTCTAAATAGGAGGCGTTGAGAACAAAGAAATTATTGGAGCTATCGTTTTCCTCTAGCATTAATAGAATTCATTGGTGTTAAGAAAAACCTCTTGTGGGAAGGTTGGCTAGAGATTTCTTGGAAAAATACCAGCCCCTTTCGGTTCATAATGAGACGGGACTAATTCTATTTTGATTCTATAGATTATTTCGCTTAGTACTATTATGTACAGAAGGGAGGAGCCGTATGAGATGAAAACCTCATGTACGGTTTTGGAACGGAGATTTTTTGAATAGAATGAACGACCGTAACGGATGTTGGCTCAATCCGAAGGAAATTATGCGGAAGCTTTGCAAAATTATTATGAAGCTACGCGACTAGAAATCGATCCCTATGATCGAAGTTATATACTCTATAACATAGGCCTTATACACACAAGCAATGGAGAGCATACAAAGGCTTTGGAATATTATTTCCGGGCACTAGAACGAAACCCCTTCTTACCGCAAGCTTTTAATAATATGGCCGTGATCTGTCATTACGTGCGACTATCTCCACTATAGAAAGAAAAAAAAAAAAGAGAGGATCAAATTTTCTAGTAAATACTAGAAAAAAAGGGCTTTCTACATAGGGATCGTAAAAACAACGATTTTTCCCTATCAGCTGTAGGAAGGAAGGACACTTCACGAGAATCAAAAAACGAAGAAAGTATGGCCTATACTACTACTCTATGGATAAAGTTTCTCAAATTGATAGAGAAAGCACCGTAAAGATCAATTAGTGAGCGACTGGGTCGATACAACTAAAAAAAACTGCTTACTTATCCCATGATATGGGGCAAAATTTAGGAATCCGCTTATGTAATAGAGCCGATCCACTAAGGGATTAAGCAGCGGTGTAGTATCAGATCCCAAAGATAGTAAGTTCTTTTTTCTTTCTTATGGAAAAAAGTCTTTTTCAAGGATTCTATAGAGATTTCATATATGAAACCGGGATAGTTACCTCTCAGAAAATTTGAACGAAGGCTCTATATCTATCTATGCTTCATTCTTCTGAAGGTGGGAAAAAAGATCAAACTGATTATTGATAAAAATTAGGGTTTGAAACTTAGGTAATTAATTTCTTCTGCTTAACCCAAGAACAAATTGGATCGATTTTTGATAAATCGAATTCAGTTAAGATAGGGGAAATTCAGATAGCAATTTCTGAGCCGTATGAGGTAGGAAACTCTCAAGTACGGTTCTAAGGGAAGGAACTTCCTATTCCGACCGAGGAGAACAGGCCATTCTACAGGGTGATTCGGAAATTGCGGAAGCTTGGTTTGATCAAGCTGCTGAATATTGGAAACAAGCTATAGCGCTTACTCCGGGAAATTATATTGAAGCACAGAACTGGTTGAAGATTACGAAGCGCTTTGAATTTGAATAAGACCATGCTCCTTCTTTTTCATAAAATGGGTGGTTTGGTTGTTGATCCATTAATCAAATAAATTAGGTCGTAAGATCGAATCAAGAATTTCATTATATCCATTTCTTATACCTTCTATTTTATATGATATTTCATAAGAATAAACCATAGGGATAGGGTCTAGAATAGAAGTAATAAAGTGAATAAAAAGAGGGGGCAATCTAAATATTGCTAATATATTAGGACCATCTTATTAATAATTCTAATGAGTTATCTTGGAATTTAGAATCAAATAAAAAACCCTATATTATGCTCAAGGAAAGTAGATATAGATAGGAGCTTATGCCCTCAAAAAAAATACACTAGTTTCTTAAATTAAAAATAAAAAAGATTTTTTTCTTACGTCGAGAAATATTTGTTTTTCAAGATAAACAATGTCCGTTAGGCACCTAATCTTTATGTCATAATAGACCCGAACACTTGCCTCGGATTGACTTCAATATATAATTGCTCCAGTGAATAACTAAAAAAAAAATAGAAGGATGGTAGATAGTAAAGAAAAGAACTAATCACAATATCTATCTTTCAAAATCTATCTTTCAAAATCTATCTTTCAAAATATATATCTTTCAAAGATTCACTAAAAAGACAGTTGGCGGGTCTCTTTGTATGTCTTGTCCGGAAAGAGGAGGACTTAATGATTATTCGTTCGCTCGGAACCAGAAGTAAAAATTGTTGTGGATAGGGATCCTGTAAAAACATCTTTTGAGGAATGGGCCAGACCCGGCCATTTCTCAAGAACACTAGCTAAGGGCCCTGATACTACCACTTGGATCTGGAACTACATGCTGATGCTCACGATTTCGATAGTCATACTGGTGATTTGGAGGAGATTTCTCGAAAAGTCTTTAGTGCTCATTTCGGGCAACTTTCCATTATCTTTCTTTGGTTGAGTGGCATGTACTTTCATGGCGCCCGTTTTTCCAATTATGAAGCATGGCTAAGTGATCCTACTCACATTGGACCCAGTGCTCAGGTAGTTTGGCCTATAGTAGGGCAAGAAATATTGAATGGTGATGTAGGCGGGGGTTTCCGAGGAATCCAAATAACCTCTGGTTTTTTTCAGCTTTGGCGAGCATCTGGAATAACTAGTGAATTACAACTCTATTGTACTGCAATTGGTGCATTGATTTTTGCAGCGTTAATGCTTTTTGCTGGTTGGTTCCATTATCACAAAGCCGCTCCCAAATTGGCCTGGTTCCAAGATGTAGAATCCATGTTGAATCACCACTTAGCGGGATTATTAGGACTTGGGTCTCTTTCTTGGGCGGGGCACCAAATTCATGTATCTTTACCAATTAACCAATTTCTTGACGCTGGGGTGGATCCTAAAGAGATACCACTTCCTCATGAATTTATCTTGAATCGGGACCTTTTGGCTCAACTTTATCCTAGTTTTGCCGAAGGAGCAACCCCTTTTTTCACTTTAAATTGGTCCAAATACGCAGAATTTCTGACTTTTCGCGGAGGACTAGATCCAGTAACCGGTGGTCTCTGGCTGACCGATATTGCGCACCATCATTTAGCTATTGCTATTCTTTTCCTAATCGCAGGTCATATGTATAGGACCAATTGGGGTATTGGCCATGGACTTAAAGATATTTTGGAGGCTCACAAGGGCCCATTTACAGGACAAGGCCATAAGGGTCTTTATGAAATCTTAACAACGTCATGGCATGCTCAATTATCTCTTAACCTAGCTATGCTAGGCTCTACAACCATTGTTGTAGCTCATCATATGTATTCTATGCCTCCCTATCCATACCTAGCTACTGACTATGGTACACAACTTTCCTTGTTCACACACCACATGTGGATTGGCGGATTTCTAATAGTCGGTGCTGCTGCACATGCAGCAATTTTTATGGTAAGAGACTATGATCCAACTACTCGATACAACGATCTATTAGATCGCGTCCTTAGACACCGCGATGCAATCATATCCCACCTTAACTGGGTATGTATATTTCTAGGTTTTCACAGTTTTGGCTTGTACATTCATAATGATACCATGAGTGCTTTAGGCCGTCCACAAGATATGTTTTCGGATACTGCCATACAATTACAACCTATCTTTGCTCAATGGGTACAAAATATCCATGCTACTGCGCCTGGCGTAACAGCTCCTGGTGCAACAACAAGTACTAGCTTAACGTGGGGAGGCGGCGAGTTAGTAGCAGTAGGTGGCAAAGTGGCTTTGTTACCTATTCCATTAGGAACCGCAGATTTTTTAGTCCATCACATTCATGCATTTACCATACATGTGACTGTATTAATACTTTTGAAAGGTGTTTTATTTGCTCGGAGTTCCCGTTTGATACCCGATAAAGCAAATCTAGGTTTTCGCTTTCCTTGCGATGGGCCTGGCCGAGGGGGAACATGTCAAGTATCCGCCTGGGATCATGTTTTCTTAGGTTTATTCTGGATGTACAATGCAATTTCGGTAGTCATTTTCCATTTCAGTTGGAAAATGCAGTCGGATGTTTGGGGTACTATAAGTGATCAAGGGGTGGTAACTCATATTACAGGGGGAAACTTTGCACAGAGTTCCATTACGATTAATGGGTGGCTTCGAGATTTCTTGTGGGCACAGGCATCGCAAGTCATTCAGTCTTATGGTTCTTCATTATCTGCATATGGTCTTTTTTTCTTAGGTGCTCATTTTGTCTGGGCCTTCAGTTTAATGTTTTTATTCAGCGGCCGTGGTTATTGGCAAGAACTCATTGAATCTATCGTTTGGGCTCATAACAAATTAAAAGTTGCTCCTGCTACTCAGCCTAGAGCCTTGAGCATTATACAAGGACGCGCTGTAGGAGTAACCCATTACCTTCTGGGTGGAATTGCCACGACATGGGCATTCTTCTTAGCGAGAATTATTGCAGTAGGATAGTGGCTAGGAGGATTTGAAAGGCATTATGGAATTAAGATTTCCCAGGTTTAGCCAAGGCTTAGCTCAGGACCCCACTACTCGTCGTATTTGGTTTGGTATTGCTACCGCACATGATTTCGAAAGTCATGATGATATTACTGAAGAACGTCTTTATCAGAACATTTTTGCTTCTCACTTTGGGCAATTAGCAATAATCTTTCTATGGACGTCCGGAAATCTGTTTCATGTAGCTTGGCAAGGAAATTTTGAATCATGGATACAGGATCCTTTACACGTAAGACCTATTGCTCATGCGATTTGGGATCCTCATTTTGGTCAACCCGCTGTGGAAGCCTTTACTCGAGGAGGTGCTGCTGGTCCAGTGAATATTGCTTATTCTGGAGTTTATCAGTGGTGGTATACAATAGGATTACGCACCAATGAGGATCTTTATACTGGAGCTCTTTTTCTATTATTTCTTTCTACGCTGTCCTTAATAGCGGGTTGGTTACATCTACAACCCAAATGGAAACCAAGCCTTTCGTGGTTCAAAAACGCGGAATCTCGTCTCAATCATCATTTGTCAGGACTTTTCGGGGTAAGTTCTTTGGCTTGGACAGGACATTTAGTTCATGTTGCTATTCCCGCATCCAGGGGGGAGTACGTTCGATGGAATAATTTCTTAGATGTATTACCCTATCCCCAGGGGTTGGGACCCCTTTTGACGGGTCAATGGAATCTTTATGCCCAAAACCCTGATTCGAGTAATCATTTATTTGGTACCGCTCAAGGAGCGGGAACTGCCATTCTAACTCTTCTTGGGGGATTCCATCCACAAACACAAAGTTTGTGGCTGACCGATATGGCTCACCATCATTTAGCTATTGCATTTATTTTTCTCATTGCCGGTCACATGTATCGAACTAACTTCGGAATTGGGCACAGTATTAAAGATCTTTTAGAAGCGCATACTCCTCCGGGGGGTCGATTAGGGCGTGGGCATAAGGGCCTTTATGACACAATCAACAATTCGATTCATTTTCAGTTAGGTCTTGCTCTAGCTTCTTTAGGGGTTATTACTTCCTTAGTAGCTCAACATATGTACTCTTTACCTCCTTATGCATTCATAGCACAAGACTTTACTACTCAAGCTGCTTTATATACTCATCACCAATATATTGCAGGGTTCATCATGACAGGGGCTTTTGCTCATGGAGCTATTTTTTTCATTAGGGATTACAATCCGGAACAGAATGAGGATAATGTATTGGCAAGAATGTTAGACCATAAAGAAGCTATCATATCTCATTTAAGTTGGGCTAGCCTCTTTCTAGGATTCCATACCTTGGGCCTTTATGTTCATAACGACGTCATGCTTGCTTTTGGTACTCCAGAAAAGCAAATCTTGATCGAACCTATATTTGCCCAATGGATACAATCTGCTCATGGCAAGACGACATATGGGTTCGATATACTCTTATCTTCAACGAATGGCCCCGCTTTCAATGCGGGTCGAAGCCTATGGTTGCCCGGATGGTTGAATGCTGTTAATGAGAATAGTAATTCGCTTTTCTTAACAATAGGACCTGGGGATTTCTTGGTTCATCATGCTATTGCTCTAGGTTTGCATACAACTACATTGATTTTAGTAAAGGGCGCTTTAGATGCACGCGGTTCCAAATTAATGCCAGATAAAAAGGATTTTGGATATAGTTTTCCTTGTGACGGCCCAGGGCGCGGCGGTACTTGTGATATTTCTGCTTGGGACGCATTTTATTTGGCAGTTTTCTGGATGTTAAATACCATTGGGTGGGTTACTTTTTATTGGCATTGGAAACATATCACATTATGGCAGGGCAACGTTTCACAATTTAATGAATCCTCCACTTATTTGATGGGATGGTTAAGAGATTACCTATGGTTAAACTCTTCACAACTTATCAATGGATATAATCCTTTTGGGATGAATAGTTTATCGGTATGGGCGTGGATGTTCTTATTTGGACATCTTGTTTGGGCTACTGGATTTATGTTCTTAATTTCCTGGCGGGGGTATTGGCAGGAATTAATTGAGACTTTAGCATGGGCTCATGAACGCACACCTTTAGCTAATTTAATTCGCTGGAGAGATAAGCCCGTGGCTCTTTCCATTGTGCAAGCAAGATTGGTTGGATTAGCTCACTTTTCCGTGGGTTATATATTCACTTATGCAGCTTTCTTGATTGCCTCAACATCAGGCAAGTTTGGTTAATTTAGTTTGTTTTTTTGTACTGTATCAGCACCTAGTTCATTACTCTTGATAGAGAGGGAGGATCTGCCTTTTTAGATTTCTTTTTCTATTTATTTTTCCATCTAGGATTAGAACCGTATACTTGGTAATAATAGCAACGACACATTATGGCAAAAAAAAGTTTGATTCAGAGGGAGAAGAAGCGGCAGAAATTAGAACAGAAATATCATTTGATTCGTCAATCTTTAAAAAAAAAGATAAGAAGCAAAGTTTCTCCCTTGAGTTTGAGTGAAAAAACGAAAATGCGAGAAAAATTGCAATCCCTACCGCGTAATAGTGCACCTACACGCCTTCATCGACGTTGTTTTTTGACCGGAAGACCTAGAGCTAACTATCGACATTTTGGGCTATCCGGACACGTACTTCGAGAAATGGTTTATGAATGTTTGTTACCGGGTGCAACAAGATCCAGTTGGTAAGGATATAAATACCCTTTCGTATTTGTATGGATTTCTGGAATTGATAATCATAGAGGAGCCCTCTTTACCATTCTGTATAAATGGACTATTCTATTTGTATAGATATTGGTAGAGGGGCGTATCCAACCCTCTTTTATCCACTAGTTACCCCTCTTTAGTTTAAGAGTATAGAGCAGTTTGGTAGCTCATAAGGCTCATAACCTTGGGGTTGCGGGTTCGATTCCCACTACCGCCTCCATACTCCTTCTTTATGATATATGCATGATATAATATATACATCATGCATTTGTATCTGGATTTTTTGATTTCCTAAAAGAGTTTTGGTCTAACAGTTTTTTCTCGGAAGAAGCAAAAAAATAAAAGAAAGAATAAAATATGAAAGAAAAGCGTCCATTGTCTAATGGATAGGACAGAGGTCTTCTAAACCTTTGGTATAGGTTCAAATCCTATTGGACGCAATCTTATTTCTATCTATTCTTTAAATAACTATACTAAACTAAAAACAAAGAAAACTTTTTTGCATGATTCAAATGAAAAAGCTTTCTCAACGATTCCTATTCTACTAACAAGAGTAGACATGCAAAATTTATTTGTTACTGAAGAGAAAACCGTTCCAGCTGTTCCTGAATAGCTTCCTTCAAAAGGATTTCCGCTTGCTCGGTGAATGTCTTGCTAGAAGATATAATTTCTTGGAATTGAGGTTTAGTATCTTTTAGATGTTTACGTAACTCATCCAGAAATTTATTTACCTGTTCAATTTCTAACGAATCAAGATATCCTCTTGTTCCGGTATAAATAGTAGCTATCTGCTCTTCCACTGGGAGAGGATTTGCCTGGGATTGTTTAAGCAATTCCCTTAATCGTCGACCCCTTGCCAATTGATTCTGACTTGTTTTATCGAGAGCAGAGGCGAATTGTGCAAAGGCTTGTAACTCTGCGAATTGCGCTAGTTCCAATTTTGATTTGCCAGCTACTTGTTTCATGGCTTTAATTTGAGCCGCGGATCCTACTCTGGAAACAGAAATACCCACATTAATAGCGGGTCGAATTCCGGCATTGAATAGATCCGCAGATAAGAATATTTGTCCATCTGTAATGGAGATTACATTAGTAGGAATATAGGCGGAAACGTCTCCAGATTGAGTCTCAACTATTGGTAAAGCGGTCATACTTCCTTCGCCTAAAAGAGAATTTAATTTAGCGGCTCTTTCTAAAAGGCGTGAATGCAAATAAAAAACATCCCCTGGATAAGCCTCACGTCCGGGAGGTCTTCTTAATAGAAGGGACATTTGGCGATAAGCTTGTGCCTGTTTGGAGAGATCATCATAAATTATTAAAGTATGCCGTTCGCGGTACATAAAATACTCAGCCAGGGCTGCTCCCGTATAAGGAGCGAGGTATTGTAATGTAGCAGGTGAATCCGCCATTTCAGCTACTACAATAGTGTATTCCATGGCCCCCTCCTCATGGAAAGTAGTTACTACTTGAGCTACGGAGGATGCTCTTTGACCGATAGCTACATAAACACATATTACACCTTGCCCTTTTTGATTGAGAATTGTATCTGTGGCTACTGCTGTTTTGCCAGTCTGTCTGTCCCCAATAATTAACTCTCGCTGACCGCGCCCTATAGGGATCATCGAATCGATAGCAATAAGCCCTGTTTGAAGAGGTTCGTATACGGAACGCCTGGAAATTATACTTGGAGCAGGAGATTCAATTAAGCGAGATTCGGAAGCTATAATTTCGCCTTTCCCATCAATAGGTTTAGCCAGAGCATTTACAACACGACCCAAGTAAGCCTCACTCACGGGTATCTGAGCAATTCTTCCTGTTGCTTTTACAAAACTTCCCTCTTGTATCATCAACCCATCGCCCATTAATACAATCCCAACATTTTTGGATTCCAAATTCAGAGCAATACCCCTAGTACCTTCTGCAAATTCGACTAATTCACCTGACATTATTTCACCAAGACCTATAATACGAGCAATCCCATCCCCCACTTGAACTACGCGACCTATATTCTCAATCCCTACTTTCCTATTATATTGTTCAATACGTTCGCGGAGAATTTTATGAATTTCGTCGACTCGAAGGGTTGCCATTAGTGTTTCTTGACTCTTTTTTCGGAAGCAAGGGGAAAAATAATGCCTAAATTCTAAACGAAAGTAGAAGTTCAAGGCCTAATTAATTTAATTATTTCTTCCATTCCAGGGACCCGAGAATGCCAATATTAGCACGAATCGTACGGAAATGTAACTCGGTATTCAAACAACTATTCAGAGTTCCTAGAGCTCCTTGTACGGCCTGTTGGAAAACCCGCTGTCGGACCTGATTCATTGCCCTTTGTTTTTCAAAATAAAGGGTTTCGTTTTTAGACTTTTCCAATTGTTCCAAACTAATAGAAGTAGCATTAATCAAATTTGCTTTTTCTCGTTCTATCTCAGAGTATCCATTCATTCGATACTCATCCGCTTCTAGTTCGACTTTCTGTAATCGAATCCGAGCTTTTTCGAGTTGCTCAATGGTCCCTCTACGCAATTCTTCTGAATTTCGAATAGTACTCAAGATCCTCTGTTTTCGATTATCTAATAAATCTTTTAATGAAAGTAGATTATTTTGTAAGTTTACAACTTTTATGATCTCTTCCCGAACCAAACATGAATCTTTCGATTCATTTGGCTCTCACGCTCCTTTTTTTTTTTCTATAGCTATTTCCATATCTTTTTTTTAAGTAATGAGCCTATCCTCTATCTTCTTTTTTATGTTTATATTTCAATATACCGAAACCTATATAAGACTAGATAAATATTAAGAGGACTCTTCCGCCTAGATAAAAATATATCATGGTCAGCAAAGTTGTTTCTTTATTTTTATTTGCCCTCTAGTTAATAATTTCAATTTCATTAAGAAAAACTAACTAAATAAATGGAAAATGAAAATTAATAGAATTCTTTTTTATTTTTTTTTTCTTCAAATCCAAAAAATTTCTCTTTTTTATACATAGGTCGTCGATTCGGCATTGGTTAAAAAAGGGCAGGGTGCCCCCTTTTTTTTCTAGTAAATAGTTCAAACCATTTTATCGATATGAGTGTTCTATATCAGATAAATTTTACATTAGCTATTTCCCGTTTAAATTGGTACTAATACTAATATAGTTGTAGAAAGAGTACCTCTTTTTGCCTGGACTTCAAGCAGTTTAGCTTTAACCGTGTTAATGGTCTCACATTCTTGGTTTATAGAGAATCAAAGTTGATTTACCAATGAGTCGCGAAATGCTATGGTTCTTCCATATGATTTCTGAATTTATTCAGAAGTAATTCGTCGAGATCGTGCACCCTTTTCTTATTTATCCGAAAAATACTAAAAAATATTATAAAGTGCAGCCGGATAGATCCAATCTATTCTTGAAATAGACAACTCGCACACACTCCCTTTCCAAAAAAAATCAAAACACCAACCACTACAGTTAGATTTATTAGATTTGTTGCTAAAATATCGGTATTAAGCCCGAAACTGCCAGCGGATGGCCAGTGAGCTAAAAAAACGAAAGAATGGGTTACATTTTTCATATGCTCTCCTCTTATAGATAGGACGAACAAAGAACAAAGTTTTTCGATCACTTACTTCGCTCGCCCTTTTTTGATCGGTTTTTTTAATGCAAATAGATTCAATCTAGTAATTTCTTTTAGATTAAGTCTTACGTCTTGTTTGACCGGTGAAAGACTTCCTTTGTTGAAATGTTCTGTTCCCAAAATTCCTAAAATAAAAGGAAAAAACTTTCCACTTTCCTAAACTAAGGACGGGAAATAAGAAGGTGAGCATATCTTCTAAATTAATAATACTCAACTCAGCCCTTCCTAGAATGGGGTATTATCTGTCCCGATAAATAGATAATTCCAGGAGTAATAAATAGGAGTAAATTAAATAAAGTATTGATATAATTGGAATTGTGGAAGCAAATACCAATTTACTAAAAAAAGAAAAAAGTATCTAATCGAAATCGAAAGAATTTTTTTTTTAAGATTAAACAAAAGGGTTCGCAAATAAAAGCGCTAGTGCCACAACTAGTCCATAAATTGTTAAAGCTTCCATAAAAGCTAGACTAAGCAATAAAGTACCTCGTATTTTACCTTCTGCTTCTGGCTGTCTCGCAATACCTTCTACAGCTTGTCCTGCAGCAGTACCTTGACCAACTCCAGGTCCAATAGAAGCAAGCCCTAAATAACAGAAGCAGCAGCAATTAGTGGATTCATGGTGAGTAGTTCCTCGTGTCAAAAAAAAGAAATGGTTAAGGATACAATTCAACCAATAAATTCTTAACTTCTAAGCTCTATTGGGGAGAAGTAAAGTAACTAAAAAGTACAAATGAAATCAAATTGAAATGATAATGTGAATTGTCCGAACTACATAGAAGGGAATTCCATATCCATATATCGATTAGATAATGAATCTAACCTAGGAATATATAATATAATATCCTATATATATACATTTGTTTCTTCTATTTTGTTTGCATATTTTCTCATTTTCTATTGAATCGGATTCTAAAATCATTGCTTAAAGTGGAAACCTGCATAAAGAGGACTCCACTTATAGACATTAAGGATAGTATAGTATAGAATCTAGCCTGACTCCACCTCCTTAATGCATATATACTTTGAAAATTCCATAATATAGTCTATTCTATTCTCTCTCCTACAACTCTAGGCTATATATTCATACGCATTTCTAACTATTTTTTGCAACCAAGCAGATTATCTGGAACCATGCATGAATTGAGCTAAGCTGCAAAAAAAAAAAAATACTATTTCCAAAAAGAGTCAATTCAATGATGACCCTCCATGGATTCACCTATATAGGCTGCGGCTAATGTTTGCAAAAATAAGAGCTTGAATACCGCTTGTAAATAATCCAAGAAAACATGACCGGTATAGGGATTACTATGGGGACTAAAGAAACAAGAACAACAACGACTAATTCATCCGCCAATATATTCCCGAAAAGTCGAAAGCTAAGCGATAATGGTTTTGTGAAATCTTCTAGGATGTTAATTGGTAAAAGGATGGAGTTGGTTTAATATATTTCTCGAAATAGCTCAATCCTTTTTTGCTAAGACCAGCATAAAAATATGCCGCTGACGTGAGTAAAGCTAAAGCAACAGTAGTATTTATATCATTCGTTGGGCGCTGCTAATTCCCATGGGGTAACTCTATAATTTTCCAAGGTAAAGAGCACCCGAACCAATTCGAAACAAAAATAAAAGGAACATAGTTCCAATAAGGGAACCCAGGGACCATATTCTTCTCCAATCTGAGTTTTTGCTCAAGTCTCGAATAACTCAAGGACATATTCAAAAAAATTCTGACCGTCGGTCGGGATGGTTTGTGGATTCGAAACAGCTATGACAACTGAACCTAGCAAGATAGTAATTACGACCCAAAAGAAGTGATGAGTACTTGGGCATGAATTTGGAAACCTCCTATTTGCCAATAGAAGTGTTGGCCTACTTCTACACCCGATATATCGTATAACCCCTTGAGTGTTTTAATGGAACAAGGTATAATATTCATATTGTCCTCTGATAAAAATTGAACTTCAAAAAAGGAATTCTTTTGATTCAACCATCTCTTTCTCAACTCAGCAACTTGAAGTATTAATCTTATATTTAGGATACCAAGAAAGCACATCAGATCATAATATATATCAATACCCTCTAATATATATCAATATTCCCCTTCTTTTTTCTATGCAAAAAAAATTCTATGCAAAAAAAAAGATATAGTAAAGTAAGTGATTCCATAAATTTACGCAGTTGCCCAAGAATTCACTATATATTCTTAATCAACGATTTCTTATATAGAGAGAACGGCCCTCACAAATTGAAAATACTAATTTGTTAAGAATCAATCGAATTGAAGTCATAGTGTCATCGTTGGCTGGAATCGATATATTCGCGAGATCCGGGTCACAATTTGTATCGACTAAAGAAATAGTAGGAATCCCCAAAATGGCACATTCCCGAAGAGCTATATACTCTTTTTGCTGATCAAGGACGATCACAATGTCTGGCAATCTCGTCATATATTTGATCCCGCCGAGATACCTTTGCAAAGTAGATAATTTTCTCTTCAAGATTGCCACATCTCTTTTTGGGAGATGGTGGAATTTTCCCATTTTTTCTTCTGCTCTTAAGTCTCTAAATTGAGAAAGTCTAGTTTTCGTAATCGACCAATTCGTTAACATACCACTGAACCACTTTTTATTAACATAATGACAACGAGCCCTTATTGCAGCTGATGCTACTAAATCTGTTGCTCTTTTTTTGGTACCAACAATTAAGAAACTTTTTCCCTGACTTGCTGCATCAAAAACTAAATCACAAGCTTCTGATAAAAAACGAGCCGTTCTAGCGAGATTTATAATATGAGTACCTTTACGCTTTGCCGAAATGTAAGGGGCCATTTTAGGATTCCATTTCTTAATACCATGACCAAAATGAACTCCTGCTTCTATCATCTCTTTCAAATTAATGTTCCAATATCTTCTTGTCATTTTTTCCACACTTCCTTTTTTTTAATCCTACCATTCCATTACGGAATTTAGTTCTTTTTGAAGATTAAGAAAGATCCGAAATAGCTTGAAATAAATAATAATTGTTCCGAGAGAACCTTGTACTAAGATAAGAGTTGGCCATTGATACATGGTATAAACATAACCACCTTAATGAATTAACTGACTTGTTTTACTTATTAAAATAAAAATCTTAAAAATCTAAAATTTGACCTGTTAGTGTTCTAAGTTCAAAAGTCTAGTAAAGTAAAAAATATTTTTATGGGGGTTCTTATGTCTCATAAAAATTGTTTGTTACGTCAGAATCTGAAGAAACTAATTCTGTATGGAGAAACAAAAAATCTCTCATTTCCGACGCGAATAGATTTTTTTTTTTTATTTCGAAATAAAGGTTCTTGTCTTGTGGGGAACGATGCACAAATTTTTGGAATCCGGTACCAACAGGTATAATCCCCCCCAGAACTACGTTTTCTTTCAAGCCTTTCAACCAATCAATGCGACCTCGTAGGGCAGCTTTTGCTAAAACTCGAGCAGTTTCTTGAAAACTTGCTTCAGATATGAAACTTTGGGTATTCAGGGAAGCCCTTGTTATTCCCAATAAGATTGCCCGATAATAGATCGATTCATCCAAAGCTCGTCCTGCTCGTTCCGCTCGCAATAGTCCGATTAATTCCCCAGGCGAAAAAACATTAGACATTCCATCTTCGGAAACCCGCACTTTTGATGTTACTTGGCGTATAATAATCTCTATATGTCTATTATGGATCTGTACCCCTTGGGATCGATAAACCTTTTGGATTTTATTAACCAAAGAGATACGACTTTGGGCTATGGTTAGCTCAGCTCCAATCAAGAATCCCCAAGGGACCCCAAGAATTCTTGGTATACGCTCATTCCAATCCTCAATTCTCCTTTCGAGATTCGGGGATAATGAATCAATTGAACGCGCTTCAAAGATTTGTTCCACTTTTGGAAGACCTTGCGTTATGTCACTAGATCTCGATTTTTCATATATAAACGTAACTAACCTATCTCCCTTGTAAAGGATTTCTCCATAATGACCATTAACAGTTGCTCCTGTAGTGGCCAAATAAGGTTTAGCTGCTCTTATAACAAAGGAATTCATATTTACAATGAAAATTTGACCGGATTTTTTTATGTGCGATTTAAATAGACATACATTTTCACAAATAAATTGTCCAAGGTGAATTATTGCCAATGTCTCTTCCCAAGAATCATGATGGACAAAGTGACAATTCAAAAGGAATGGATCCAACATTATGTTACTATCGAAATTAGAAATCCTTTTATTTTCATCTATTAAAGAGTATTTAAGTTCTTGAAGTACTTGGAAGGTTTGTTTTAAATTGTCAACGAACAAATATTTTTTTAACAGGATTTTATTATGCGTTAGTAAATAGTAAGATGAAGAAAAATGCGATATACTAGCTACAATAGCGCCTAAGGGCCCAAAAATTTCTCGAATAGGAATTCTAGGATTCCATTCTTTTATCGCATTGGGATGTTTTGAATTCTTGAATAAACCAATTCGAGAACAGTTGGATGCCGACAAAATCATCAAAGAGTGGTATTCTTTATTTCGATTCAACAAAGTGCCAATAGCTTCTGGATGTTGGCTAAGTGATTCAATCTTCGCCTTGGAATAAAAAGAATTGATATTGGCGCGATCTAACCTATTATGGGGAATCGGTCCTGCACTTGTCCTACCATACCTTTTTCGTGTATACGAAATAGTGGACTTGACTAACTCAATTCTTAGGAAATCGCGAATAAGATCATTTGCTCTTACCTCAACAAGGGAAGCACCAGCCTTTTCTTTTTCTTCTTGTTCCCAATTCACTACTAAGCAAGTTCTAACAAATTGACTATTTGTGTGATAAATTCTTTGAGTTAACTTGCTATTTTCATGAGAAATAAAATTGACAAGTCGAATTTGGAGATTATTTTCTTCTTGCAAGAGATCCTGCGGGAAAAGTGTTGCTAAATTTCTTCCTTCGTCCATTTCATATGCCACTGTAGGGCGAACGGAAACAAAATACTTTTCCTTGCTCTTGAGAATTTTTTTCCGTTGAACATAGACCCAATTTTTCCTTTTTTTTGATTCCTTAGAATCTTTTTTTTGTCTTTCTGGCGGTATCAAACAGCCACCTAATATCTTATCCGCCTCTTCAGGAAAATGAATATCTCCGGAAAATATTTTGAGTTCCGTATGGCTTTTTTTTCTCTTCACTCGGACCAGTCCGCCTAGTCGACTTCTTGTATTTTTTGTGAGTTGTGTATTCACTCCAATAATACTATTGTCAAGTATCTTTAGGGATGAAGATCTCGGCAAGATATGAAGTTCTTGAAGAATGAAAAAAAACCGATCTACTTCTTTTTGGTATTTTAGACTAAATTCTTTTGTTCCTCGATGCTCAATCAAACCCTCTTTTTTTAAGATGGAATCTTCCTCTGGGCTCTCGTATTCGTCCTCTGAATCTTCTTCTGAGTCTTCCTCTAAAGTACCATATTTTTCCTCTGCGCTTTCCCCGGGGCTGCCATATTCGTCTTCTGAGTCTTCCTCTAGAGTTCCATATTCGTCCTCTTGGGTCCTATATTTGCTCTCTGGGCTCCCATATTCCTCTTCTGAGTCTTTCTCTAAAGTCCTATATTCGTTCTCTGGGTTCCCATATTCGTTTTCTGGGCTCCCATATTCGTCTTCTAGGGTTTCATATTCGTATTCGTCTTCTAGGATTCCATATTTAGATTCTTCTAGGGTTTCATATTCATATTCGTCCTCTCGGGTCCTGTATTCGTCTTCTAGGGTCTCATATTCCTCTTCTGAGTCTTCCGCTCGAGTCCTATATTCTTCTTCTAGGGTCCTATATCTAAATTTAACAATTCCTGAACCCTTTTTATCTTTTCTGTATCGGGGATCGTCAAAATAAGCAAAAATAGTATTTCTACGTAAAACACCCATAAGGGGGATTTCAATCGAAATCCCAAAACAGGATATTAGTTCTTTCTCTTGTTCTTGATGATATTGTAATGGAATGACGAACCTATTTCTTCGCTTTTTCGCCAACAAATCTGAATTATCTTGAAAAATAGAAGGATAGATAAAATTCCAATGGCCATTGGACATGATTCGATCCGACGTTGAATAATCAAGAATTTCCCTATCTTTTTTACCATAAGTATTCATTTGATCTTGATCCTTGTGGAGTGAAAAAGACGCTATACTGGATCTGCACATACTTACTGACAATATCCATAAATGGCTTGTTTTTGGTAATCGGCGAAGATTACCATATTGATATTCGGGCGCATGGTAAACATCAGTACTCCAGTGCATTTCGCCGTCTGATTCAGAATAAATATGCTTTTGTACCCTTTCTTTAAAATGTAAAGTGGACGTTCCGGCACGAATCTCCGCAATTACTTGTTCGGATTTTACATATTGATCATTTTGCACTAGAATCAAGCTTTTTGAGGGAATATTCACACTATATAGAATATCTTGACTCTGAATAGTTACATGCAAGTCTATATAACATAGAAAAGCAGGCTGCCCATGACGGGTACGTGTGGGGTGAACCAAATTCTCATTGAATTTTATTTTTCCATTCGAAGGGGATCGTACAAGGTCGGCAGTACCCCCTGTGAATACTCCGCCAGTATGAAAAGTTCTTAATGTTAGTTGAGTCCCTGGCTCCCCAATTGATTGACCTGCAATAATACCTACGGCTTCTCCCAATTCGACCAGATCACTATGAGTAGGACTCCGGCCATAGCATAATTGACAGATCCAAGAAGTGCTTCGGCAAGTAAAGGGGGTTCTAATATATATTGGTTGTGCTCGAAATGGTTGTGCTCGAAAGGCAGTTATGAATCGATTGACTAATCCAATTCCAATATCTTGATTTCGCGCGGCAATGCATCGTGAACCGATATATATATCGTCTGCTAATACACGACCAATTAGTGTTTGGACAAAAAGTTTTTCCGTCATCCCATTTTGAGGACTTACAGAAATACCTCGGATAGTACCACAATCTCTTCTACGCACAATAATATGTTGAACTACTTCAACAAGTCTACGTGTAAGATATCCAGCATCTGCTGTTCGCACAGCAGTATCTACAACCCCTTTGCGGGCTCCATAGCAGGAAATTATATATTCTGTCAAAGAAAGTCCCTCGCGTAAATTGCTTTGAATAGGTAAATCAATCATTTGTCCTTGAGGGTCCGACATTAATCCTCTCATACCTACTAATTGGTGTACTTGAGATGCATTTCCTCTGGCTCCTGAAAAAGACATTAGATAGACTGGATTAGAAGGATCCGTTATCCGAAAATTTGAATTCATTTCTTGTTTCAAATATTCACTTGTCGCATACCATATCTCAACAGATTGGCGTAATTTTTCTACCGCGTGTACAGCCCCATAATAATAGTGTTTCTCCAAAAGAAAACTCTGTTGTTCCGCGTCTTGGACTAACCATCCCTTAGAGGGTATTGTTAAAAGATCCTCGATTCCTAACGAAATCGATGTAGTAGTGGCTTGATGGAAGCCCAGAGTCTTTAGTTGATCCAGTATATGGGATGTATATCCCATTCCAAAATGATCTATTAATCTGCTAATAAGTCGTTTCATACCAGTTCCGTCTATCTCTTTATTATGAAAGACCAGATTGGCCCGTTCCGCCATACATAAGTACCCCCTTTTCGGCTGAGTAGGATTCGACAATTGCTGAGTAGGATTCGACAATGGGCCTGAGTCAGTGATTCGAAAATTTAATTAACTTAATTGCCTCAATCTCAATCTGGATTCGCGTGGCAAATAATGATGATACTAGGGAAATCGGAATGCCCCCCGAAAGGGGAGGGGCATCGCCGAATCTAACTTTCTTGTTTAGGTAGTGTATGAATAGGCCTGACTAAATCCTTGTATGGCTTCCTCTATTTCTCTATAAAAAGAAATATGACCAAGAGTGGTTCGAATGTATATCGAACGAATTTCTTTTTTTCTATTTCCCATTATTAGATAGTGGGCATAAATCTCATGATAAGTCCCCAAAGATTCATATTGAACTTCAATCGGAACTTCTCTTGACCCAATGACGCGTTGATCCAGGTTCCATCGTAGCCACAAGGGACTATCTAAACTGATTAGTTTTTGTCTATAAGCTCCCAGTGCATCATAAGAACTAGAAAAATGGGGTTCTTTATCTTTCCTATATTTAAAATTATTATTATTATTGTAATTTACTTTTAGATTTGGGTAGTTTCTGCAACTATTATATCTATTTGCACAAATACCTCGACGCTTTCCAATCGTTAATACATAAAGCCCGATAAGCATGTCTTGGGTTGGTACGCAAATAGGATCCCCAATAGCGGGAGATAAGAGATTCATATGAGAAAACATAAGTAAACGGGCTTCTGCCTGAGCTTCCAAGGATAAAGGTAGATGAACAGCCATTTGATCTCCATCAAAGTCCGCATTGAAACCCTTACACACTAATGGGTGTAAAGAAATAGTACGCCCCTCTACTAAAGTGGGTTGAAAGGCCTGTATGCCTAATCTATGCAGGGTAGGTGCTCTATTTAACAGTACAGGATGTCCCCGCATAACTTCTTGAAGTATTTCCCATACAATGGGTTCTTTTTCCCAAATTTTCCTTTTAGCAATCCTTACATTAGAAGTGGCGCGTTTCGTGATTAAATCGCGAATTACAAATAGCTGAAAAAGCTTTATTGCTATCTCTAGAGGTAATCCACATTGATGTAATGAAAGCGAAGGACCCACAACAATGACAGAACGCCCCGAGTAATCGACCCGTTTCCCAAGCAGAGTCTCGCGAAACCTTCCCTCTTTACCTTCAATTACATCTGAAAGTGATTTGTATACTTTATTGTGACCATCCCTCGTCGGTTGCCCGCGGGACCCACTATCAAGAAGTGTATCCACGGCTTCTTGTACCAATTTTTCCTGGCACATTACTAAATCTGCTGGCGCTAATTCACTTCTTTTTAATAGATAGGCAAGATTGTTGTTCCGACGGATAACTCTCTTATAAAGTTCATTAATGTCTGAAGTCACTACTTTATCTCCAGACCTATAAACAATAGGTCTCAATTCGGGAGGAAGAACCGGTAATAAGCACAAAACCATCCATTCTGGTTCTACATTTGTTTGAATAAAATGTTTCGCCAATTGCATGCGTCTAATCAAAAAAACTTTTCTTATTCGTCTTTTTCTATCTTCCCACTCATCTCCACTATACCCCTCGTCTTCTAATTCCTTCCATTCGACCAAAGAATTCTCTATAATAATTCGCAAATCCAAATCTGCTAATTGTTCTCTAATAGCACCTGCTCCTGTCGCAATTTCCCGATTTCGAAATGTTGCAAAGCCTGGGGTAGAAAAAAAGGGAGAAATGCTGTGGTTACAGGATGCAATTTCCTCTTCGAATAAACCTCGTAATCGTAAAAAAGTGGGTTTTTTAGTGCTGGGCCTAGCAAAAGAGAAATCGCCGTATACTAGGCCCTCCAACTTCTTAAGAGGTTTATCTAAAAGATTCGCGATATAACTAGGAAGACCTTTCAAATACCACACATGAGTCACGGGACATGCGAGTTTGATGTATCCCATTTGATATCTTCGTATCCGAGAATCCACAAATTCGACCCCGCATTTTTGGCAAAATCTTTCGTCTTCGTTTTCAGCTCCGCTCGCTCGAGAATTGCCACAAGCGCAAATCCCGCTTTTTATGGGTCCAAAGATTCTTTCGCAAAACAATCCATCTTTTTCTGGTTTATCGGTTTTATAATGAAAAGTAGAGGGCCTTGTGACTTCGCCAACGACTTCTCCATTAGGTAGGTTTTTGTTAGCCCAAGCCTTTATTTGTTGAGGGGAAACGAGTCCAATTTGAAGTTGTTGATGTTTATATTGGTCAATCATAAAATAGAAATAAGAAAAGAATTTATATTTATTCCGATCAAACTTCCTCCCTATTAACCTGGAAGTTCTTTTCAGATACAAGGAAATGATTCAGTTCTAGAGCCAAAGATCGTAGTTCTCGAACGAGCACTCGAAAAGATTCTGGAGGATCCTCATGATTAGGTATTCTTTTTCCCCAGATCGTAGCATTAAGTATTTCTTGGCGAGCTATAAGATGGTCAGATTTATAAGTAAGTATCTCTTGTAAAATATGAGCAACACCAAATCCTTCTAAAGCCCAAACTTCCATTTCTCCTACTCGTTGTCCCCCTTGCTTGGCTCTTCCTCTAACCGGTTGTTGTGTAACAAGTGAGTAGGGCCCAGTAGAACGCCCATGAATTTTCTCATCAACTTGATGAATTAATTTTAAGATATAGGACTTCCCTATTAGAACAGGTTGCTCAAAGGGGTCGCCTGTTCTTCCATCAAATATTCTGCTTTTTCCCGGGTACTCGGGTTCAAATACCCATGGATTTTTTGTTTCTTTACTGGCTTCATATAATTCTGAAAACACAAGTTTTCTTGAAGCCTCTTGCTCATATCTCTCATCAAAGGGTGCTATTCTATAATGTTTCTTTAGCAGATCCCCCGCTAATCCGAGCGAGCTTTCAAATATTTGTCCCACATTCATTCGGGAGGGTACTCCTAAGGGATTGAAGACCATATCAACGGGTGTTCCATCTTGCAAATAGGGCATATCTTGCCTAGGCAAAATTTTGGAAATGATCCCTTTATTCCCATGTCTTCCGGCTACTTTATCCCCAACTTTGATTTCACGTTTCTGTAAAATATATACACGAACCATTATGTCGAGCGGGTCCCTTTGGATCCATTTCACATCGATAACGCGCCCTCTTCCACCTATAGGTAATTTCAGAGAAGTTTCTTTTGAAGTGGAAACCTCAAGGCCAAATATGGCCCGTAATAATCCAGCTTCCGCGATATAAGATGATTCGCTCGCTATCTGAGGCGTTAATTTACCTACTAAAATATCACCAGTTTCTACCCAGGATCCCAACCTAACAACTCCATTTCTGTCCAAATTGCGGAGTAAATGTTCTTCTAGATGTGGTATTTCTTTAGTGATTTTTTCAGCGGAGCCCTGGCTTGTCGTATCCGTCTGAATTTCATATTTCCGGATGTGAAAAGAGGTATAAATATCTTCATATACCAAACGTTCGCTAATTAGTACTGCGTCTTCAAAATTGTAACCTTCCCATGGCATATAAGCTACTAATACGTTTTTTCCTAAAGCAAGTTCGCCCCCAATTGTAGCAGCTCCTTCTGCTAAAATTTGTCCTTTTTTAATGGATTTACCCCGTGGAACCCGGGGTTTTTGGTGCATACAAGTATTTTTGTTAGAGCGACGGTGGTTAACTAAAGGAATACTTATAGTCTTCCCACTACTTGATAAAAGTATCTTATGACTATCAGTAGAAATGATCTTTCCCTCGCGTTCGGCTATAATGGAAACCCTCGAATCTAGAGCTGTTTGGCGTTCCAATCCAGTTCCAACAATGCATTTCTCGGACCGAGAAAGCGGAACTGCTTGGCGCTGCATATTAGAACTCATTAAAGCCCGATTCGCATCATTGTGCTCAATAAAAGGAATGAGAGAACCCCCAATAGAAAAATATTGGAAAGGAAAAATACTTCTAACATGAATCTGTTCCCATGCAATAGTCAAGAATTCTTGACGGTATCTAGCCGGAACAACCTGTTCTTCCTGAATACCTTGATTCAAGGACAAAGAATTTCCTGCTGCTATCATATAATATTCATCTCTATTTGGTGATAGATAAACCACCTGTCTCTCTTTTTTTTCTTTTGCTTTCTCAGCAGATATTTCATAAAACGGACTCTCTATGGATCCCCACAAGTGATCAATTCTCGCATGAATTGTTAAGGATCCAGTAAGTCCAACATTGATTCCTTCAGACGTGTCAATTGGACAAATACGCCCATAGTGACTCGGATGAATATCTCGGCTCCGAAAACTTGCGGTTCTCCCCGTCAACCCTCCAGGACCTAAACAACTCACTTTTCGCCCATGAACAGTTTGTGTCAATGGATTCGTTTGATCAAAAACTTGAGATAACGGGTATGTGCCAAAAAAGGTCTCATAAGTAGTTATTAATAAAATTGAAGTTGAAGTTGGAGTTACCAAAGTTTGGGGAGTCGGTTTCGATTGACGTATGAATACTCTACGAATAGTTTTTTGAACTGCATGTTGTAAACGACCAAGAGCCAATCCGAATTGATCTTGTAACAGATCCGCAACCGAACGAATACGTTTATTTTTCAAGTGATTCATATCGTCATCGTCAAGTATACCCGTTCCAAATTTCATTCCAATCAAATGATCCGTAGCGGCCAATACATCTCGTGGTAACAAGAATGTATTGTTCTGAGGAATATCAAGATTAAGTCTCCGATTCATATTTCGTCGACCAATCCTTCCTAATTCACATTTTTGTTGAAAAAATTTCTTTTGTAATTCCTCGCATAAGGACTCCGAAAATACCAGGTCCCCACCTACACAAGCAAATTGTTGATAAAACTCCAAAATAGCTTTTTCTTTTGACTCAATCCTCTTCTTCTCTTTAGCATTCGGGAAAGACAAGAAAATTTCAGGGTAGGAAACATTATCCAGAATTTCTCTTAGATTCGAACCCATAGCTGATGATAGAACTAGAATAGATATCTTTTGTTTTCTACTCACGCGAGCCCATATCCTTTCTTTTTTATCAATTGCTAATTCCGATCTCCCCCCCCAATCTGATATTATAGTGCCAGTGTAGATAGAAATTCCCTTATGATCTAATTCCGAGCGGTAGTAAATACCATGGACTTAGCAATATTTGATTGATCACAATTCGGTATATTCCATTTATAATAAAGGTTCCTAAGGAATTCATTATAGGAATGTTTCCGATAGAAATGGTTTGCTTTTGCACATCGAAACCAAAAATTAATCTCGCAGATACATATAATTCGGAAGAATAGGTGAGTGATTCATACACAGCATCTCTTTCTTTTATCGAGGGTTCTAGCAGTTGATATCCTTTCGCAAATAATTGAAATGCAATTTCGTGATCTGGATCTTTAATTGTTGGAAACTTGTCAAGTTCTTCTGCCAAGGCTTGATTAATGAACCTACAAAATCCCTCGAATTGGATCTGACTAAATCCGGGTATTGTGGACATTCCCTCGTTTCCATTCCGGAGCATCTTAATCTTAAGTTTCCTGTTTATCAAAGAAAAATTCCATTATCAGCTCACTCTTCATCAATCCCTATGGATCGATCTAGCAATCATGGAATCTATATTCTGTTTACTGAATCACATGAAATTCTAGGGAACTCCACATACGTATTTCATATATGTATTTCATACATATGAATAGAGACCATTTGGACGAAAGTTCGAGTTTGCCAGGGGTACAAATGAAATGAAAATGAATTGATAAAACATTCCTACAAAAAAAATTCTGCCACTTATACTTTATGTTATGATATTCTAATCAGATTGGATGGCAAAGATTTCTCATTTTATCTCCTTTCTATGAATGTAATAAAGCCGTAATATAATATACTAGAAAGTTTGACTTTACTTCGATTTAGAATAGCGTGCTTACTTTAATTTCTCAAAATAATTTGAGGGTTCTTTTTTATTTCGGATCGGAGTAGTATAATTGCTAGAAAATTCAGTATTTCATTGTGGAATTCTAAAATAAAGTAAGTCCCTTTTTTAAGTACATGCCAATCTAGTTATCCACCTCTCCCCATATCCATGCTTTTCTTTTATCGTAATTTCACTTGGGTACGCCAAGATAGTCAGGTTATACTCTATATCAGAGCAAATTTCCTTTTTTTATTCAAGATATTTAATTTAATACTTTGAAAAATTAAAGCATGATTCCCCATAGAGATATGTACATAAAGGGGATCTTTGGATAATAATGCTGTTCGGACCTAAAGTTTACCTATACACGGATTAAGCATAAAGCCATAATATTTTATTATGCCATTGAAGGGGGGGGAGATAATACCGATTTAAGAGTAGTTCACTACTGCAATAAAAAAAAGAGAATTCTAGTTAACGGTTCCAATTTATTCTGAATTTTGCAGCCTGTGAATAGAAATCCACTTTTTCTTCTTTTTCATCTCAATAGAAAGAAATGGGAAGTTTTATTGTGTTAACAATGTATGTTTTAAGATAGAATCTATCGAGGAGAATAATAGAAACTGGATCAAAAAAAGCAGGAATAGATTTTTTGAAAAAGATTGGAAAAAAGTAAGTAGAATTATATTCAAAATAAAAGGGGCTTTTCGTAAGAAAACGTGGATGAATACTTGCTGTTTTCTAGATTTTTGATCGGATTTTTTGGCGGCATGGCCAAGCGGTAAGGCAGGGGACTGCAAATCCTTTATCCCCAGTTCAAATCTGGGTGCCGCCTGATCAATAAAATACTTAGGTTTTTTTTATAGTGCTGATCGAATTCGATAAATTTTTACTTCGCATAAGTTCGGGCAAGAGAGTAACTGGGCCTGCCGATACTGGGTTTAGAGAAACCATACCATAGTTCTATCCTCAAACTAGGGTTAGGGTTTGTTTTGACGGTAGTGGCCAAAATGGTTATCAATAGGGGTGAGGTAGTGTTTCCTTATTCTTTTATTATATGAATTTGAATTGGTTCTTAATTGAGATTCGATTTGATAATTTTAAAATACGAGGATAAGATGTCAGAAATCTTGGTATCCAAAGAAAGGTCCCTAAGGGGCATTCTTTTTTTTTTTCAATCTAAGATTCAAGAAGGGACTCCACGAAAGAATATCAAGACTTACTAATTATTATACATTTTTTTATCGTACATCTTATGTTACCTACATACACTAAAGTAAGGACTACTTAATTCTAACGAGAATCAGATTAAATAGGTCGATCAAAAATCAATTTAGGAGTTGTATTATGGATAAAATCTCTTCATTCTTTCATAGAATGATACAAAGCAAGGCTGCAGGGTTTAGGTCAAAAATAAACATTAGGTAAGGTAGGTATCCAATAAATATTTATCTATCGATAATTTTATGGTATATTCGGGCGTCCTTTGCTTAAAAAAAAAAAAAAGAGTAACAAAAGGAATAAAAAATCTTCCTATTCCCGCTTCTTCTATTCAGGACATCATTCCCGTACTCTTTCTTTTTTAAGGAAAAAAGGGCTATAGTATCTCGTATTTTTAATGCTCTCTAATTCTACCAGAATTCCTATAAGAATTTGTTAGGAGTAAATTCCTTGAACTGATTGATCCATGGCCTTAGGGCGGAATCCCTTTTTGACTCTGTACCCTTGATTCCACTATGATTATTGATCAATAGTAGAATAATCCCTTCATAGAAATAGGAGACATAATTTAGATGGATATAGTAAGTCTCGCTTGGGCTGCTTTAATGGTAGTCTTTACATTTTCTCTTTCACTAGTAGTATGGGGAAGGAGTGGACTCTAGGGATACTACTAATTGATTAAGTAATCAAATTGTTGTATCAATTCTTTTCTTTAATGGATCATTTTGCATTAATCATTTTGTCAAACGTTATTCTTTAATCTTTTTCTTTAGTTTTGTTTCACTCCTGTAAGAAACTCTTGTATTGTAAGTTGTAATGTAAGAAAGAGCCATTATACCAATTCAGAATTTCTACTAGAAATGACGAATGGTTAAAAAAAGTTCTATACATAAGAAAATTAGACTTTCTTCCACGGAACTATTCACGGCATATCACACATTTTCCATTTCCTTTTACTTTTTACTATAGTCTATTCTTCATATTATTTTTCTTTCCTTCCATGGATTCTTTGGTCAAGAATTGTCTTAGATTTTTTTATTTTGACCTGATTGAAATTAAGTGGATGCAATGAAAAAAGAAATTGAATTAGACTACTTAACTATTTCAATCTACTAATCTATTCTATGTAGATTCAAAGATAATATAATAGAAAGAATCTAAAGTGTCGTAGAAAAAACTATATGTAGTTCTTTCTACCACACTTTAAGATTCCAACCAGATCCTTTCATTTAAGACTTGGATTTTTTTTATTTAATCCCTTTTTAATTTCTTCAATGATTAATTGGAATTCCAATTAATTATTTTGGCTGACTGTTTTTACATAAATAATAAGTAAAAAAGAAGTAGGAACTAGAATGAACAGTGCAGTAGCAATAAATGCGAGAATATTGACTTCCATAACCTCTTTATTTTTTATTTTCACAATAACTCGGGATGTAATCCCATGGAGAGGAAAAAGGGGTATCTTGTAAATTCAAGGGTAGGGCTTGCATTCTGATAATACTGAATCAATTCAATATTATGAATATCGGATCTATCAAATCAATTCATGGATGAGAGTTATATTTCACGGATGAGAGTTATATAGTATAACATAGGAAGATCCTCTATCCACACTAAGACCAAAATGGGTTTTTTGATTGGATTAGGAATTCCCTCTTTTTTAATCCTTTTCTACTTTTTCTTTTCTATATCTCTAACCCACGAGCTTTCTTAATCTTATACTTTCTTAATCTTATACAATTTCCCTTCCTTTTTCTTATAGTTATACATACAATTATGTATGTATTATATGACCAACTTTCACTTTCTATGGGTCACATAGACATCCAAATAAGCAGTAGAAGTGAGATGGGGAAAAGAGGTCTGAAATAAAAAGGGAATACGATTTATGTATGGATTCCGGTAAAATACCGGTACTCTATTCCATAAGAGTGGAATAGGAAATTAAGATGAGGATGGTATCATCATAAAGAAAGATAGAGTAATATAATATCCTAAATTCTACTAATCCACATATCGTATGTGTGTCTTTCTTTATCGATTGGGAGTAGTGAAAAAAAAATTCCTATATGCCCTCCCTCCCTCTTTAATGAGAGATGCAAAATAAAAAAGTGAAGTAAGGGTGCCCTGTGGGTATTTGATCTTGCTCCCTGCCCCTTTTTTTCATGGAAAAAGGAAATATCAATTTCTCCATTCATTGAACCCTAGTTCGGGACTGACGGGGCTCGAACCCGCAGCTTCCGCCTTGACAGGGCGGTGCTCTGACCAATTGAACTACAATCCCCGCGGGGTGTATGGCATACCCATTCTTAAATAGAACCATAAGAAGATTCGATTCGTCTTTCGTACTCTAAGAAATAGACGAATCATATACTACATACCCACATATTATATTATACGTGGGTATAGTGAGAGTGACATAACTAGTATGTCGTGATTTTTTATCACTAAAAATGGATAATAATCCAGCCTTCAATAAGAAAAACTCTTTTGTTTGTAAGAAAGGAATGAGAGAGATATGGATTAGAAAAAAAAATTTCCCTTTTTTCTTTATCTTTTATTTCTATAGATCAGACATTTTATTTTATGGAAGAAAAACAAAAGGATTTAGTTCATACTCACGAAGCCCTAGATTTTTGGTTTGGGCCGAGCTGGATTTGAACCAGCGTAGACATTGTCAACGAATTTACAGTCCGTCCCCATTAACCACTCGGGCATCGACCCAGGAAGAATTTATTCTAGGGTTTTTGCTAATCTATGATTAACCTCCTTTCATAATACTCCCTACCCCCAGGGGAAGTCGAATCCCCGCTGCCTCCTTGAAAGAGAGATGTCCTGAACCACTAGACGATAGGGGCATCACTAGACGATAGGGCCATATACAACCGCTCGTGATTATACTATAATCATAGTATGAGCAGTTTTTTGGAATTGTCAATATACTCGAAAAGTATAAATAGATCCAAAGCAAAGAGTTTTTCCAACTTTTCTGTTATGTTTTCATCTAGGATTTTTTTTAGTTGATCGTTATAGATTAATTCTCCGTGCTTCATTTAGTGTTCATACCAAAAATGCATCCATCCCGCACTAAGTCATAAAATTCTCTAAAAATATAGAGAAAGTTTCAAAAACAAAGAAAAAAAGTGAATCAATTTAGTAGAAAAGTACTCTATCAGATTCGAACCAACGACTTACGTCTTAGCACGAGATTACTCTACCACTAATTTAAAAAGCCCTTTATCGGATTTGAACCGATGACTTATGCCTTACCATGGCATTACTCTACCACTGAGTTAAAAGGGCTTTTTATTTAATTCAAAAATTAGCCACTTGGATTTCCCATTATGGGTCTACTGCATAATGTACATATTATATATATAATATATAGAGATAGAGAGAGAGACATTATGTAGAGATTGTATATGTATATATCGATATCTTGAGAGCTCAAAATAAAATTAATAAAAAAAAACATACCCTACATAACATATCCAACTCTTCTTGGTTCAGGGTTTTCCGTTTCCGAAGACTAGTAAAATAGGCGGATTCTGGAACCCCAAGGATTCAACGGTATATGGATATGGAAAATATAAGATTTCCGATCCTAGCGGGAAAAGGCGGGGAACAGATACCCAATAGGATATAGGATCCTTGGGAGGAACTTTTGGTAATGGCCTTGATCCTCTATGCTATTTTTTATGTGTTCTTAGTTCTATTGAACTTTTTGCATTCTTTTAAACAAGAATCTAATAAACTAGAATTGAGTCAGTGGAAAAAAGGAGAGAGAGGAAAGTGTTAAATGGAGAGAGTCGACTAATCAGAGACTTTTAGGATCTTCTTTACATCAGGTAAATCTGTCGGCCCTGTCCGTTTTTTTCTTTAAGTTACGACTCTTTGCTGCTTACTTCTATCAAGCCATAGGGAAAGTCTATGATGAATTTGGAAAACTCATCTCACTCTTACTCTATGGCTCGGACTTAATGGGGGAAGAAAACATCTTCCATAATTTCTTTTTTGTTCAATTCTGGACAAAAAAGAAAAGGAAAAAAGGAATTTATAGGGACAGTGTTACCCCCTATATCCCCTAGTTTATATTGTAGGAATAATAAAACAATTTAGCAGTCTGACACACTTACGTCCTTGCAAAGTAAATAATTATTATTGTAGTCGTAACCGTAGAATAGGATCCTAATCAAAATAAATACATTTGGTTCAGGCGCTATTAGCATGGTAAGAAAAGATTTTTTTTACAGACCAGAGGGGCTATCTAAATCCTAAAGTAAAGGCGAGCGATCGAAGTAGAAGTACCAACGGCTCAGTGTCATGAACCTTCTCCATCTGATTCAATAAGGGGGAATTAGCCTTCTTGTCAAATGGCTATCCTTGACAAAGGGTACCATTTATACCATAATCTACAATGTAGCGGGTATAGTTTAGTGGTAAAAGTGTGATTCGTTCTATTAATAACTGAATTTGAAATGATATACTTAAGGCATCCTTAAGTTTTTTATTTTTATATTCCGATGAAAACTTTAGTTCTTATAAAGGATTAAATCCTTTTCCTCTCAATAGCATATTGAGGAAGAATATACATTCTGGCGATTTGTATCCAAAGACTAATTTAAATTGCATCCAAAATAAAAATAGGATTATGAGTACAGAGTCGCGAAGCATAATTTTGCATTGGATTAAGTATTCCAATTTTGAAAATATGAGTAAAGGATCTATGGATGAAGATACAAAAAAGTTGATTTCCAATCGTAACTAAATCTTCTTAAAATAAGGAATAAGGAAGCCAAATAGCTAAAAAACGATAGTTTTGGTTTACTAGAACCATCCGCATATTGTTTCAGCTCGGTGGAAACCCAATTCTTTTCCTCAGGATCTCTTGAATGAAATTAGGGAACGAAGTAAGTAGATTAGATGAATTTAGATAGAATTTCTATCTCCTACTCTATAAGGATCATCTAGAAAGCGGAGAGCTTTGGTTCCATTCAAATAGAAAAGCTGACATAGATGTTAAGTGGTGAGAATATCCATAAAGGAGCCGAATGAAATCAAAATTTCATGTTCGGTTTTGAATTAGAGACGTTAAAAATAATCAACCAACGTCGACTATAACCCCTAGCCTTCCAAGCTAACGATGCGGGTTCGATTCCCGCTACCCGCTCCATTCTGTATAAAAGGAGTATTCTATTTGTCTAGACATGTTAGAGGCTTGTATTCAAGCCTTTTTTGTCCACCAGTTTCTGGTACTCCAGAGCGGAGTAGAGCAGTTTGGTAGCTCACGAGGCTCATAACCTTGAGGTCACGGGTTCGATTCCCGTCTCCGCACTTAGCAGTCTGTATAAAAGGACTATTCTATTTCTCTAGATATGTATGGTAGAGGGGCGTATCCAACCCTTTTTTATTCATTAGTTCCCGGCCCTAGAGGGCAAAATTGAGCAGTTTGCGAAGTCACTTGCCTTCAAAAAAAGAAGGCGCAAGGCCTCTCCCTACCCTGCAGAAAATAAAAATGAAACGAAAGGGACAGTCTACCTCTCCCTTCCCTTTAAAAAAAGTTTGCCCGTTGTTTGTCTCAGTTAATACCCAATTTTTGGAGCTCTGTTGGCGAGTTCTATTTCTGCCTCTGGAGCGCCCTCTTTTTTTGAGTGGGATGCAAAGGAAGGGTAAGATAGTAAGGGATACGGCACTAGACTAACACCTAATTAATACTTAATTTAATATAAGTAGTTAAACAGTTAACTAGACTAAACTTTTTATCATAGTACTTTGATAAATTAAGCGGGCGAGCGGCGGGAATCGAACCCGTATCTTCTCCTTGGCAAGGAGATATTTTACCATTGAACTACGCTCGCTACGGTATATATTTTATAGCGTATATCCGCCTGGGTCGACCTTCTATGTCTGGGTCGACCGTTTCATTTCATTTTCTATTATATTAGAGTTTTCCTTTTTTTATTATCTGTCAATGAATATTCTAATGGGAATGGAATTTCATAATACTGAAAGAGAAGAGCTAGCAATTCGGAACGCAAATTGCGTTTTAATACGTCTCACTATTCTAATTTTTTAGAAGAAATGGCCTTTATTATTTCTTTTTTATGGGGTTAATAAATATTAACCAAATTTCATTTAAGAAATGAGAGAATTCAGAATAGCTACGAGAAAGACTAGTCCAATCCATAATGATGTACCGGAAAATACAACATTTTTATTATTTGACCAACCATCAGGAGAAGCAAATACAAGGGGTACACTAATTACTAAGACTGAGGAAGTCGCAATTAATGCAAAAACAGCTAATTGGAAAGCAATAGTCATATTTCTAATCCTCCAAGCTACCATCAAATAAAGTTGACTACATATTTGATCCCTCACTTAAACCAAAATTGTAAAAAAATACAAGAAGTAGGAGGGGTTTAATCATGAATCCATTGATTCTTCTCTTTAATTCAAATTTATTACTTAAACCGCTTTTTTATTTGGATATGGGGGTGAGAAGAGATTATTTACTCTTTATTTCACAAGCGGGTATAGCGGATCCTGTATCCGTGTATACAGTATACAGAGATATATCGAAAAGGAACTTGTATCTGATATCTTTCTAGAGGCTAATAAATCTTTTTATTTTTTATATGGCTATGTTCTATTTGTAGGAGTAAAATAAGGATTAGGCTGTGGAGAGATGGCTGAGTGGTTGATAGCTCCGGTCTTGAAAACCGGTATAGTTCTAGGAACTATCGAGGGTTCGAATCCCTCTCTCTCCTTTTGCTTATTGAATACGTTTGTTTCTTTCATTTTTATTTATTTTTTTTTTCTGTCCCTTATCTTTCTTTCATAAAAAGGAATGAATGGCTCGGCTAGATGGAATAACCGAGCCAGAACAGAAAAAAAGTAGAACAGGTATAAATAAGAAAATCTTAGTTAAGAGGGTTCATGTAAAGAACAGGTTCCAAATCACGATCGATTCCCTTTTCAAAACCTGCTGCAGCAGCTCGGGCTCTTCCTGCATGCCATAAATGGCCCACAAAAAAGAAGAATCCTAGAACAAAATGAGAAGTTGATAACCAACTTCTAGGAGAGACATAATTAACTGCATTGATCTCGGTAGCTACGCCACCCACGGAATTTAAAGAGCCTAAAGGAGCGTGGGTCATATATTCTGCTGAGCGTCGTTCTTGCCAAGGTTGTATGTCTTTTTTCAACCTACTCAAGTCCAAACCGTTGGGGCCCCTTAGAGGTTCTAACCATGGAGCACGAAGGTCCCAAAAACGCATAGTTTCCCCTCCAAAGATAACCTCCCCAGTTGGGGAACGCATTAGATATTTACCTAAACCTGTGGGTCCTTGAGCGGATCCCACATTAGCTCCAAGACGCTGGTCTCTAACTAGAAAAGTAAATGCTTGAGCTTGAGAAGCTTCTGGCCCGGTGGGTCCATAAAACTCACTCGGATAAGCTGTATTATTGAACCATACAAAACAACAAGCGATAAAACCAAAGACAGATAAAGCAGCTAAACTATAAGACAAGTAAGCTTCTCCAGACCATACAAATGCACGGCGAGCCCATGCGAAGGGTTTGGTTAAAATATGCCAAATTCCGCCAAATACACAAATAAAACCCAACCATACATGCCCACCAATTATATCTTCTAAATCATCTACACTAACAATCCACCCTTCTCCACCAAAAGGAGATTTTAGTAAATAACCAAATATAACACTGGGACTAAGGGTCAAATTGGTAATTTTTCTTACATCTCCCCCCCCAGGGGCCCAGGTATCATATACACCGCCAAAATAAAGAGCCTTGAGTACTAGAAGAAAAGCACCTAGACCTAACAAAATTAAGTGAATACCCAAAATTGTAGTCATTTTATTTCTATCTTTCCAGACATAACCAAAGAATGGAAAAGATTCCTCAAGAGTCTCGGGTCCCAGAAGCGCGTGATAAATGCCACCGAAGCCTAAGACTGCGGAGGAAATTAGGTGAAGTACGCCAGATACAAAGTACGGAAAAGTATCTAGAACTTCCCCCCCTGGCCCTACTCCCCAACCTAGAGTAGCTAAGTGTGGAAGTAAAATCAACCCTTGTTCATACATGGGCTTTTCTGGTACGAAATGGGCCACTTCAAATAGGTTCATTGCTCCGGCCCAGAATACGATTAATCCGGCATGAGCTACATGAGCTCCAAGCAGTTTACCGGACAAATTGATAAGTCTGGCATTCCCAGCCCACCAAGCAAAGCCGGTGGTTTCTTGGTCACGACCAGCTAAAACGAAAGTTCCATTAAAGAGCGTTTCCACGTGGTAGAACCTCCTCAGGGAATATAAGATTTTCATGAGGCTGATCCTGAGCTGCCATCCACGCACGAATACCCTCGTTTAAAAGAATATTTTTGGTGTAGAAAGTCTCAAATTCAGGATCTTCCGCTGCACGGATTTCCTGGGAAACAAAGTCATAGGCACGTAAGTTCAGAGCCAAGCCAACTACGCCAATAGCACTCATCCATAAACCGGTGACGGGTACAAATAGCATAAAGAAATGTAACCAACGTTTATTGGAAAAAGCAACACCAAAGATTTGGGACCAAAAGCGGTTAGCAGTGACCATTGAATAAGTTTCTTCAGCTTGAGTTGGGTTAAAAGCACGGAAGGTATTTGCACCATCACCGTCCTCAAATAGAGTGTTTTCTACGGTCGCTCCATGAATAGCGCATAGCAGAGCCGCACCTAATACTCCGGCAACTCCCATCATATGAAATGGGTTCAACGTCCAATTATGAAATCCTTGGAAGAAAAGGATGAATCGAAATATCGCTGCTACGCCAAAACTCGGCGCAAAGAACCAACCAGATTGCCCCAGTGGATAAATAAGGAATACAGAAACAAAAACAGCAATTGGACCAGAGAATGAGATTGCATTATAAGGCCGCAATTGAACAGACCGAGCAAGTTCAAATTGGCGTAACATGAAACCTATTAGTGCAAAAGCCCCGTGGAGAGCTACAAAAGTCCATAGACCGCCTAATTGACACCAACGAGTAAAATCTCCTTGTGCTTCGGGCCCCCATAGTAGCAACAAAGAGTGTGCTAAACTATTGGCAGGGGTAGAAACTGCTGCGGTTAAGAAATTACAACCTTCCAAATAGGAACTAGCCAATCCATGGGTATACCAAGAAGTTACAAAAGTTGTCCCTGTAAACCAACCCCCTAAAGCGAAATAAGCACAAGGAAAGAGCAATAGGCCAGACCATCCTACAAAAACGAAACGGTCCCTTCGTAACCAGTCATCCATAGTATCAAATAGATCATTTTCTTCTTTAGGAATTCTACCAAGGGCTATAGTCATAGTGATCCTCCTATTCAATTACTTCAACCATTTCCGAGCACCTCATATCACTTTCCAAGGCATATGATAGTTTTATTATCTGTGGACGATTTCTTTCTCGTTCAATGCCCTTTTTCAATGGTCTCGAAGAGAGAAATTTCCCATTTTTATCTATGGAGTCACAGTCACAACCGAGGTCGTGGTAAATCCATGAATTTGATTCGATTTGTTTTTCTTATACTATTTATTTGTTTTTCTTATACTATAGAAATAGAAATAAATTGTTTTTCTTATACTATAGAAAGAAATAAACCTTTGAATTCAGCATTATTCCAAGACTCCTATTTCAAAGTCTATCTTTTAAGGGAAAAATGCAAATAAAAGTAACCCTTCTTTTCCCATTCCCTCTCTATTGCATGGGTGGAAGAACTAAAATAATAGAGGATTCTGAAAAAAAAAAATGGACCTTCGAAATCCAATTTTATGTGTAGCGCAAAGGAGTTGCGATTTCTTCTTATTCCTATAGAACATCTAGTAACAAGAATATGAAATCGTAAATAGCGAAAAATTCTTGTCTTGCGCGGTCTAAGTCTAAGGAAATAAAAAAAATTCGCTTATACAATTTCATCTACATCGAATTTATATATCAGAATAGCGGATAGAGGCATCATTAAAGGAGTCAGGTCTACTTACTTTATGCTTCTTTCCAATTTTATGGTGGATTTGATAAGAACCCTTTTTGCTTTCTTGATAAATAATCGACAAAAAAAGCGTTTTTTTTATATAACCTGCTTGTTTTATTATAATTATAACAAGTCCTATATGGAAATGCCCGCTAAAGAGAAAATCTATTTGATTGTCTCTCGGCCAATATCGATTTTTAGAAAGAAAAAACAAGAATTTTCTTCTTTTTTTATTAACATTAAGAAAAAAGAATATAATTAAAATGGAATTGGCAATATAATTTTTATAGACTTTTGAAAGAAAAAAAAGGGGTTTTTTGCAACCGTTATTTCTTATTTCTTGCCTATATCATATCACGGAAACCTTTCGCTTTGGAACGTGGAGAGATGGCTGAGTGGACTAAAGCGGCGGATTGCTAATCCGTTGTACAATTTTTTTGTACCGAGGGTTCGAATCCCTCTCTTTCCGCTCCCTTGGATCATTTGGGACTTTCGAATTGGAAAGAATTCTGACCCCCGGATTTTCTCATAGATAAATGTACGAAACAAATCCAATAAGAAAAAAAAAAACTGAATTTTTACTCCTCGCGTCCAGGATTCCGTCCTGGGTCATTAGATAAGAATCCAAAGATAAAGAGTGAAACAAAGAATATCACTACTGTATAAACAAAAAGTTTGAGAGTAAGCATTACATAATCTCCAAGATTTTTTTTTAAGGAATAGATTACCAGTTTTTCCTTACCACACGGATCCACTAGGATGGTTTTTTTTTATACCTAAAAATGCAAAAAAGAATTCTTGAAAAAAATTGCAAGAATTCTTTTATAATAAGCACTCTTATCAATAGCAAAAATAGGGTTAGGTGGTTAGGTATTGTGTAGGTACCTTTAGGTACCTGCTCAACCTAGGTGCAGGGGAGTAGAAAGGCTGATCCAAATTTATTGCTGTAGCTACCCATTCAATGTAGAAGAATTTAAATTTTAGAATCGAAGGTTCATAATATAAAAATATAAAACTTCTCGGCTTTTACCCATTTTAAAATTTTTTTGGAATGAACACATCATTCAATTTGGCATACAGAGTACTAAAGATTTCATCGAAAACTTACAGCAGCTTGCCAAACAAAGGCTAATAGAAAAAAGAATAGAGGTATAACAGGCATAATATCCACGATTGGATTGAAAATAGCATAAGCTTCGGGTAATTTGGCAAAGAAAAAACTAGTAGGATAAAGAACAGAATTAAAACAGATACAGGTTAAACTAAGTATATTAGGCATAACAAGCATTTCATTCTTGTAGAGTAAATAATTGGATTTTTCTTGAGTTATTTTTTTAAGGGAAAGAAGGAAAAGGCAGATTCAAAATCTTTTTTCTTCGGACTTTCCCAAACACAAAATACCTCCTTGTATTCGCACTCTCAAATGAGAGTGGAATAAATTCGACTTTCATATAATATCTTAATAGAATTCCATGTAATGATCAATGCATTTTTTTGATTCTATATTATCCGCATGTGTAGAATACTAGCAAGAGAATATCCCTCCTTTTTTATGTAATTGAAATGGTATTGACGAATAACAAATAAACATACTAGTGTTTATTAGTGTCGCATAAAACCCGAAATGGGGCGTGGCCAAGTGGTAAGGCAGCGGGTTTTGGTCCCGTTACTCGGAGGTTCGAATCCTTCCGTCCCAGATTGTTTCTGATGAAACAAACGGTGAAATCATATAGTATTCCGTACGAGACAAAAGTTTATTAAAGAGAATAATGATATCTTATTCTTTCTCAGAAAACATAATAAAGTCTTAAGTCCAGTCAAATTGACTATCTTTATTTTCATGAAAAAATGGGATCTATCAAGCACATTCAGGATATGCCTCTACTATAAAATCACTTAGTCATATTTTTTTCTTCCTTTTGGTATTCGAGTTGAAGAAGTACGAGAATTCTATAACTACCAAAAACTTTCAATCTTTTCATTGGAATAGTTTATTTAGTTATTATAGTTAATTGTTTTTGGTACTGAAAAAATATATTACTACTAGAATTCTAATTCTAGTAATTAAATTAATTAAACTTTTTTGGAGGTTGATAGTTTATTTATTGAGGAAGAGTCAATCCTTCTTTTCTCACTTCAAGATTGATCATCTCGAGCCATCCGTTGAGGGTGGAAATTTAAGAATAAATAAGTTTTAAGCAAACTTGTTTAGTCGTCTTTTTCAAACTATGTTTCATTCATATGATAGAATTTTAATATGGGTTTAAATAAATTGGATCTTGGCGGAGGCTTCCCGGATAAATACTTACTTTCTTTTATCCATATTGCTCCATAGATAGCAAGTTTTAATTAGTATAAAAAAACTAAACCAATGACTATTCATGATTCCATCCATATTGGATCAATTCTCTATACCACTTTGCAATGAAAAGAGGAATGTTTGTTATGGTAAAACTTCGTTTAAAACGATGTGGTAGAAAGCAACGTGCGACTTGAAGGACATGATCGATTGTGGATTTTGCTATCCATCATTTTCCATAGTAATGAAAATGCTCTTGGCTCGACATAGCCTGTTCTATTCGTTCCGAACCAAATTTGCGCTGGGTTTAAGTAACATAGTACACGATGGAGCTCGAGAGGACAGAATTTTTTTTATCAAGGGAAAGAATCTAGGGTTAGTGAAAACTAATAAATTAGGCCAACTTTGTCAGTCTATCCTTAATATAGAAATAAATCGAAAGGTTAAAATAAGAAGAAAGTCCAATAAAAGTATATCAGAATCAATCCCTCTTATTAGATTTCTATAGAAGAGATAAATGCTTTATCGAAGGAAATAAGAAAAAAGGGTATGTTGCTACTCTTTTGAAAGAAAAAAATAGGAATTCCCGAAGTAATGTCTAAACCCAAGGATTTCACAAATCAAAGATAAAGGATTCCAGAACAAGTAAACACAATTTTCAATTGTCTCAACAACAGAGTTGGATTAGAATAAGGAATAAAAGTCAATTCGTTCGAAATGAAGACAAAGAAAAGAGTTTAAAGACGACTCAAAAATTTTGGAAGGATTTTGCCTTCGAAGTTTGTCAGGCAAAATTAGCCCACTTGAGTCATGAGTATAAATGAAATTTGTTTTTTCTGTAAGGAAATTAATGCACGTCATAGTCTAATTTCTATTATTATCGACAGAAATTCGAATCATTTTCTCGAGCCGTATGAGGAGAAAACCTCATATACGTTTCTAGGGGGGGGCGTTGTTTATCTACATCTATCCCAATAAGCTGTCTATCGAATCGTTGCAATTGATGTTCGATCTCGAAGAGAAGGAAGAGATCTTCAAAAAGTAGGTTTTTATGATCCGATAAAGAATCAAACTTGTTTAAATGTTCCAGCTATTCTCTATTTCCTTGAAAAGGGTGCTCAACCAACAAGAACTGTTTATGATATTTTAAGGAAGGCAGAATTCTTTAAAGAAAAAGAAAGAACTTTGAGTTAATTGAAGAACTAAATGAATCAAAAAATAGGATAGGAGAAGATTATTAGTATTCCTAGTTGTCTAATTATTTAGACACAATTTACCTCTTTTTTAATCCTATTTGGATTTATATTATATCGTGCCAATCCAACATAAGCCCCTATTTTATTTACTTTTTCTATCTAATTTGTTTTCTTACCATTGTATTTCCATTGACAAAGGTCTATTGAACAAATAGAATTTGTAGATAGATGGGTCTCTTTATCCTCACTCCATATTCAATTTTTCCGCCTACACTTCGCTCAAATGATAAGGGTGTTCCTCTTGCATGTATTCTCATACAATATAATATATATTTTTTATAATATATATTTTTTGTTAATAAAAATCGCTAAAAATAAGGAGAATTTGGCCATCGTGATTAGGGTCGCTCTTTTTTTAACTTTACTTTAGTGGAATTTCACCGGACCTGTTCGTTTTGGCATTTGAGTGTTTTTCATGGTCGATAAAAAAAATCTTTTGATGTCTTGCTAGTTCAATGTTTTGACAGAAGCGCGCGGTGTAATTCCATTGATTTTTGGATTTCGATCGTATCTAAGATCCTTTTTTTATCTGGGTTGCTAACTCAATGGTAGAGTACTCGGCTTTTAAGTGCGACTATGATCTTTTACACATTTGGATGAAACAACAAATTCGTCCAGACTCTTGGTAGAGTCTAGAAGACCACGACTGATCCTCAAAGGTAATGAATGGAAAAAATAGCATGTCGTAATAAAATCAATCTTTTTTGAATGGAATCCAAAATTACGATTTTCTGGGTCTAATGAATAAATGGATAGAGCCTGGCTCCAATTCTGGTAAAATAAAAAGCAACGAGCTGAACTTCCTAATTGGAATGATTCCCCGCTCTAATTAGACGTTAAAAATAGATTAGTGCCGGATGCGGGGAAAGGTTGGGTTTTCCTATGAGTGGACCCTTTATTTTTTCTTTTTTTTTTTAGAAATCCTAATTATTCTTGATTATGGATTGAATAAGGGATGTTATGGATTGAATGTGTAAAAGAAGCAGTATATTGATAAAGAGGCTGTATTCCAAAGTCAAAAGAGCGATTGGCCTGCAAAAATAAAAAACTTGTTCTGTTCTTTTTTTTTAATTAGAACAAACATAAACTAATTGGGTAGAAAAGGAGCAGAAAAAGATCTGTGGATTAGACTCCCTTTCTTTCCAGGGTTTGTATTAAAAATGCAACACCCTGTTCTGACCATATTGCACTATGTATCATCATTCGATAAACCGAGAAATGCTTCTTCTCTCTGATTCAAGTAGAAATACAAATGGAAAAATTCGAAGGGTATTCAGAAAAACATAAATCTCGTCAACAATACTTTGTCTACCCACTTCTCTTTCAGGAATATATTTATGCATTTGCCCACCATTATGGATTAAATGGTTCTGAACCTGTGGAAATAGTTGTTAGTTGTAATAACAAGAAATTTAGTTCACTACTTGTGAAACGTTTAATTATTCGAATGTATCAGCAGAATTTTTTGGATAACTCGGTTAATCATCCTAACCAAGATCGATTATTGGATTACAAAAATTATTTTTATTCTGAGTTTTATTCTCAGATTCTATCTGAAGGGTTTGCGATCGTTGTGGAAATCCCATTCTCGCTACGGGAATTTTTTTGTCTGAAAGAAAAAGAAATACCAAAGTTTCAGAATTTACGCTCTATTCATTCAATATTTCCCTTTTTAGAAGACAAATTTTTGCATTTGGATTATCTATCACATATAGAAATACCCTATCCTATCCATTTGGAAATCCTGGTTCAACTCCTTCAATACCGTATCCAAGATGTTCCATCTTTGCATTTATTGCGATTCTTTCTCAACTATTATTCGAATTGGAATAGTTTTATTACTTCAATGAAATCCATTTTTTTTTTTCAAAAAGAAAATAAAAGACTATTTCAATTCCTATATAACTCTTATGTATCAGAATATGAATTTTTTTTGTTGTTTCTTCGTAAACAATCTTCTTGCTTACCATTAGCATCTTCTGGAACTTTTCTGGAACGAATCCACTTTTCTAGGAAGATGGAACATTTTGGGATAATGTACCCTGGTTTTTCTCGGAAAACCCTATGGTTCTTTATGGATCCTCTTATGCATTATGTTCGATATCAAGGAAAGGCAATTCTTGCATCAAAAGGCACTTTTTTTTTGAAGAAGAAATGGAAATGCTACCTTATCAATTTCTGGCAATATTATTTCTGTTTTTGGACTCAGCCGCGAAGAATCCATATAAACCAATTAGCAAACTCTTGCTTCGATTTTATGGGGTACCTTTCAAGTGTACAAAAAAGTTCTTTGTTAGTAAGGAATCAAATGCTGGAGAATTCATTTCTAATAGATACTCGAATGAAAAAATTCGATACCATAGTCCCCGCTACTCTCCTCATAGGATACTTATCAAAAGCTCAATTTTGTACTGGATCGGGGCATCCTATTAGTAAACCCATTTGGACAGATTTATCAGATTGGGATATTCTTGATCGATTTGGTCGGATATGTAGAAATCTTTTTCATTATCATAGTGGATCTTCGAAAAAACGGACTTTGTATCGACTAAAGTATATACTTCGACTTTCATGTGCTAGAACTTTAGCTCGTAAACATAAAAGCACGGTACGAACTTTTATGCAACGATTGGGTTCGGCATTTTTAGAAGAATTTTTTATGGAAGAAGAGCAAGTTTTTTCTTTGATGTTCACCAAAACAACTCTTTTTTCTTTCTGTGGATCACACACTGAGCGTATTTGGTATTTGGATATTATACGTATCAATGACCTGGTCAACCCTCTTAATTAATCATTAGACGAAATTAAGAAACAGGAAAGGGTTGATAAATGATCAAGAAAAAACTTTTCTATTTTTCATTCTGAAATGTTCTTTTTATTATAATAAAGAGTAGGTGAATCAACTTACTAATTAAAAAAATTAGTAGAACTTCCTCTTTGGAATAGAAATTGGCTATTTCTACATAGGGAAAGTCGTGTGCAATGAAAAATGCAAGCACGATTTGGGGAGGGATTTTTCTCTATTGTAACAAGGAAGAATTATCTACTCCATCCGACTAGTTCCGGGTTCGAGTCCCGGGCAACCCATATAGAAAAGACCCATCAAAGTTTTTCACTTTGACTCACTTCATTTACAAATACAAAATTATTGGTTTGGTTAATTTAGTTATATGGATAGCTAATCTTTGGGCTGACTTGGTTGACATTGGTATATAGTCTATGTTATACTGTTAAATAACAAGCCTTCTATTATCTATATTCTAGTTAATACGTGTGCTTGGGAGTCCTTGCAATTTGAATAAACCAAGATCTTACCATGACTGCAATTTTAGAGAGACGCGAAAGTACAAGCCTGTGGGGTCGCTTCTGCAACTGGATAACTAGCACTGAAAATCGTCTTTACATCGGATGGTTCGGTGTTTTGATGATCCCTACCTTATTGACCGCAACTTCTGTATTTATTATCGCCTTCATCGCTGCCCCTCCAGTAGATATTGATGGTATTCGTGAGCCTGTTTCTGGTTCTTTACTTTATGGAAACAATATTATCTCTGGTGCTATTATCCCTACTTCTGCGGCGATCGGATTGCACTTTTACCCAATTTGGGAAGCTGCATCTGTTGATGAGTGGTTATACAATGGTGGTCCTTATGAGCTAATTGTTCTACACTTCTTACTTGGTGTAGCTTGTTATATGGGTCGTGAGTGGGAACTTAGTTTCCGTCTGGGTATGCGTCCTTGGATTGCTGTTGCATATTCAGCTCCTGTTGCAGCTGCTACTGCTGTTTTCTTGATTTACCCTATTGGTCAAGGAAGCTTTTCTGATGGTATGCCTTTAGGAATCTCTGGTACTTTCAACTTTATGATTGTATTCCAGGCAGAGCACAACATCCTTATGCATCCATTCCACATGTTAGGTGTAGCTGGTGTATTCGGCGGTTCCCTATTCAGTGCTATGCATGGTTCCTTGGTAACCTCTAGTTTGATCAGGGAAACTACTGAAAATGAATCCGCTAATGAGGGTTACAAATTTGGTCAAGAGGAAGAAACTTATAATATTGTGGCTGCTCATGGTTATTTTGGCCGATTAATCTTCCAATATGCTAGTTTCAACAACTCTCGTTCTTTACACTTCTTCTTGGCTGCTTGGCCTGTAGTAGGAATCTGGTTCACTGCTTTAGGTATTAGTACTATGGCTTTCAACCTAAATGGTTTCAATTTCAACCAATCTGTAGTTGATAGTCAAGGTCGCGTTATTAATACTTGGGCTGATATCATCAACCGTGCTAACCTTGGTATGGAAGTAATGCACGAACGTAATGCTCACAACTTCCCTCTAGACTTAGCTGCTGTTGAAGTTCCATCTATTAATGGATAAGGTTTTTCTGCTAACATATAAGAATTTTTGAAGACAGAAATACCCAATATCTTGTTCTAGCAAGATATTGGGTATTTCTGTCTTTATTTTGAATCTTTTTTTCTTCTTAATCTTTCTATTCAGAATTCAGTTAACGACGAGATTTAGTATCCTTTCTTGCATTTTCATAACTCGTGAAATGCCGAGTAGGCACGAATTCCCCCAATTTGCGACCTACCATAGGATTTGTTATGTAAATAGGTATATGTTCCTTTCCATTATGAATCGCGATTGTATGGCCAACCATTGTGGGTAGAATGCTAGATGCCCGGGACCACGTTACTATTGTTTCTTTCTCCTCCTTCATATTGACCTTTTCTATCTTTGCCAATAAATGATGAGCTACAAAAGGATTCGTTTTTTTTCGTGTCACAGCTGATTACTCCTTTTTTCCTTTTTAAAGAGTGGCATTCTATGTCCAATATCTCGATCGAAGTACGGAGGTCAGAATAAATAGAATAATGATCAATGGAAAAAAGAAAAAAATCCTTTAGCTGGATAAGGGGCGGATGTAGCCAAGTGGATCAAGGCAGTGGATTGTGAATCCACCATGCGCGGGTTCAATTCCCGTCGTTCGCCCATCGCATTATTGCAAATTCCAAAAATGCAATTTTCCATATTCCTAGTTACGTATTTACTTACGGCGACGAAGAATAAAACTATCGCTATATTTTTTCCTTTTCCTAGTTCTTCTTCCAAGCGCAGGATAACCCCAAGGGGTTGTGGGTTTTTTTCTACCAATGGGAGCTTTCCCTTCACCGCCCCCATGGGGGTGGTCCACAGGGTTCATAACTACCCCTCTTACTACGGGGCGTTTACCTAGCCAACACTTAGATCCGGCTCTACCCAAACTTTTTTGGTTCACCCCAACATTACCCACTTGTCCGACTGTTGCTAAGCAGTTTTGGGATACTAAACGGACCTCCCCAGATGGTAATCTTAAAGTGGCCGATTTACCCTCTTTTGCAATGAGTTTCGCTACAGCACCTGCTGCTCTAGCTAATTGCCCACCCCTTCCACGTGTGATTTCTATGTTATGCATGGCCGTGCCTAAGGGCATATCGGTTGAAGTAGATTCTTCTTTTCTCTCAAAAAACCCCTTCCCAAACTGTACAAGCTTCTTCCAAAGCATACGGCTTTCTAGATGTATATGACGATCTCTAGACAGATGGATCTTATATGAATCATATGATGAAGTACCACATGAGTGGATATATAGGAAAGGAATCCAAATCTGCCGAATCGCTCATGTTATGATCTTCTACATCCTAGGTCTCTGCGTTCCGTCATCTGGCTTATGTTCTTCATGTAGCATTCAGATCGAATGACTCTATGAAATTACGTCGATACTTCCACATATTATGGGTAACGTAGGAGACATCCCTATTTTCCCCCGGGGGTCTTAATTACCACTGCTTAGCTTTCAATTTGCCTCTGACCATCAAATTAAATGTGAATAACCCGTCCTCCTCTCTTTGAAACAAGGGGCGCTTCCGGTTCTGTGCGTGCTTCAAACAATTTTGTCTTCTCCATATTACCATATCTCTAGAGCCAATAATTTTCTATGAGGAACTACTGAACTCAATCACTCAACAGTTTTCTGTTGAGGTCTATCCCGTAGAGGTAGTCAAATTGATCAGTGATCGATTTCTAGGTTTCGTCGTAAACCTAATTGGTTACTTCCAATTACGTAAATCAATAGTTCAAACCGCACTCAAAAGGTAGGGCATTTCCCATTGATATAGGAACTTTTGTACCAGAAACAATAGTATCTCCAATTATAGCCCCTCTGGGATGTAAAATATATCTCTTCTCACCATCCCCATAGTGTATGAGACAAATGTATGCATTTCGATTAGGGTCGTATTCTATGGTTACGATTCTACCAGATATGTCTTTTTGATTCCGTCGAAAATCTATTTTACGGTATAGGCGCTTATGACCTCCCCCTCTATGCCTTGCGGTAATGATTCTCTGGAATTACGACCTTTACCACAACGGTGCCGTCCATGGATCAAATTATTTCGTGGATTGGGATTTCACTTGCCTGTCTACGGTTCCCTTGCGTGTGGCTCGGGATAGGTGTTTTGTATAAATGTTTCGCCGTATTATTAAGTATTCTCCTTTAGTTTTTTTCTCTATCTAGAGTGGAATAGAATAACCCGTTGAAGGGTAATGATCATACGTCTGTAATGCATTGTATGGCCCAGAATAGGTCCTATTCTTCTACCTTTTCCAGGTAGTCGATGGCTATTCACAGCTACCACCTTAACACCAAAGAAGAGTTCGACCCAATGCTTTATTTCTGTCTTAGTGAATCCCGATTCGACATTAAAAGTATATTGATTCTTTCCCAATAAACGAAGACTTTTTTCTGTAAATACTGCGTATTTGATTCATCCATAAATCGACTTTCCCTCCTATGCTCTGAGTTTCCAGTATCGATAAGAATTCGAGTTCTTATTGTTCTTATGTTATGGTATGAATATACCATACCAATTCGTTATGTATGGATGATGGATGAGATTCCATGGATAGAGAGCCAGTTCCAATAGACTTATGGAATGTTCCCGTTCGTGTGCATCCAGCAGGAATTGAACCCGCAAATTTACCAATTATGAGTTGGGCGCTTTAACCATTCAGCCATGGATGCTTAACAGGGATCATCGTACATCGTAAATAACCAATTTTCATATAGAAAGACATATCATAGAAAAATGAAATCGAAAATATTCCGAGAGTGGCAAATATTCGGAGATGACTATGAAAACACCTCTCTGGATCCTCGAATTGAAAGAGAGATTGAGAGGGATCAAGAATCCTAATTCTCGCTATTTGGAATGGATCCAATTCTATTGAGTCTGACTCATAGTGATCATTTCTCTTTAGCAAAGAATGACCTTGGTTATCAAAGGATTGAACAACCGGGATCCATTTACTTATGATACCTAGTTGGCATTGATAACAAGGATCTAATGAATTATGAGTTTAATAGATCCTCTTTAGCAGAAAGACGTATATTCCTTGCTCATTATCAGACAATCACTTATTCCCAAACCTCGTGTGGGACTAATCGTTTTCATTTACCATCTCATGGAAAACCCTTTTCGTTCCGCTTAGCCCTATCGGGTATTTTAGTGATAGGTTCTGTAGGAACTGGACGATCCTATTTGGTCAAATACCTAACGAAAAATTACGATTTTCCTTTCATTAAGGTACGAGGGCTTCTTATTCCACAAGAACGAAAGCACCTTTTCATTCTTTCATATACTAGGGGTTTTTACTTGGAAAAGACAATGTTCCATACTAAAGGATTCGGGTCCATAACCACGAGTTCCAGTGCACTAGATCTTGTAGCACTTAGCAACGAAGCCCTATCCATTAGTATTCCACATAAGAAATCCATTCTAGAAAAAAATACAATTAGATTAGCTCTTCATAGACAAACTTGGGGTTTGCGAGCCAAGGTAAGATCGGCTCGGGATCATGGGACCCTTTTCTATCAGATAGGAGGGGCTCTTGTACAAAATAGACTTACTAAGTAATAACCCCATAGAATCTATCTATATAAAGATAAAGAGGCAATCGTGTCAGGAAGCGGGTTTTTCTTTGGCCAAAAGGTACTTCGAACTTGGAACGAGCATGAAGAGATTAACGAGACTTCTTTCTCTTTTGAGTTTTTCTGGCGGACCTGCCGCGCAAGATCTTTGGTCTTCCCCTGGAACCGATGAAAAAAAGTGGATCGCTTCTTATGTACTCGCTCAGAATGATTCTTCTCTATCTATAGTTCATGGCCTATTAGAAGTAGAAGGTGCTCTGGTGCAATCCTTACCGACAGAAAAAGATTGCAGTCAGGTTGATAATAGTCGAGTGACATTACTTCGTCGGTCCGAACTAAGGAATCTGTTAGAAATGTTTTGAAATGG
>NW_028259461.1:12310331-12320331 GCF_056163025.1 Triticum urartu | reverse complement strand
CCATCAATGCATGGTGTTCTTCGACTGATCGTTACTCTCGATGGTGAGGATGTTATTGATTGTGAACCCATATTAGGGTATTTACACAGAGGAATGGAAAAAATCGCGGAAAACCGAACTATTATACAATACTTACCTTATGTAACAAGGTGGGATTATTTAGCTACTATGTTTACAGAAGCAATAACAGTAAATGCACCAGAATTCTTGGAGAATATTCAAATACCACAAAGAGCCAGCTATATTAGGGTAATTATGTTAGAATTAAGCCGGATAGCTTCTCACTTGCTATGGCTTGGACCTTTTATGGCGGATCTCGGCGCACAGACTCCTTTTTTCTATATTTTTAGAGAGAGAGAGAATTAATATATGATCTATTTGAAGCTGCTACAGGTATGCGAATGATGCACAATTACTTTCGCATCGGAGGAGTAGCCGCCGATCTACCTTATGGATGGATCGATAAATGTTTAGATTTCTGTGATTATTTTTTACGCGGAGTTGTTGAATATCAACAACTTATTACACAGAATCCAATTTTTTTAGAGCGAGTTGAAGGAGTAGGTTTTATTAGCGGAGAAGAAGCAGTAAATTGGGGCTTATCGGGACCGATGTTACGAGCTTCTGGAATACAATGGGATCTTCGTAAAGTAGATCCTTATGAGTCTTACAACCAATTTGATTGGAAAGTCCAATGGCAAAAAGAAGGGGATTCGTTAGCTCGCTATTTAGTACGAATTGGTGAAATGAGGGAATCCATCAAAATAATTCAACAAGCTGTAGAAAAAATTCCTGGAGGACCTTATGAAAATTTAGAAGTCCGACGCTTTAAGAAAGAAAATAATTCTGAATGGAATGATTTTGAGTATAAATTTCTTGGTAAAAAACCTTCGCCCAATTTTGAATTGTCAAGACAAGAGCTTTATGTAAGAGTAGAAGCCCCAAAAGGTGAATTAGGGATTTATCTAGTAGGAGATGATAGCCTTTTCCCCTGGAGATGGAAAATCCGTCCACCCGGGTTTATTAATTTGCAAATTCTTCCTCAGCTAGTTAAAAAAATGAAATTGGCTGATATCATGACGATATTAGGTAGTATAGATATCATTATGGGGGAAGTTGATCGTTGAAATGATAATAGATAGGGTAGAGGTAGAAACTATCAATTCTTTTTCGAAATTGGAATTATTAAAAGAAGTCTATGGACTGATATCGATTCTACCCATTTTGACCCTCCTTTTGGGAATAACAATAGAGGTACTCGTAATTGTGTGGTTAGAAAGAGAAATATCTGCGTCGATACAACAACGTATTGGTCCTGAATATGCTGGCCCCCTGGGCCTGCTTCAAGCTATAGCAGATGGGACTAAGCTACTTTTTAAAGAAGATATTCTGCCATCCCGAGGAGATATTTCTTTATTTAGCATTGGACCCTCTATAGCAGTCATATCAGTTTTATTAAGTTTTTTAGTTATCCCTTTGGGATATCATTTTGTTTTAGCCGATCTTAGTATTGGTGTTTTTTTATGGATTGCCATTTCAAGTATAGCTCCTATTGGTCTTCTTATGGCAGGATATAGCTCAAATAATAAATATTCTTTTTCAGGCGGTCTACGAGCTGCTGCTCAATCCATTAGTTATGAAATACCATTAACTTTTTGTGTGCTAGCAATATCTCTACGTGTGATTCGTTAAAATAGATCTTTTTCCTATAAAATCCATTAACTATTTATATTCCTTTTCTTATTTAGTATTTGGGTTGGTAAGTTAAACTAGATAGCTATATGAGTGAAACAAAACAGCTTATAAATTTGTAGTAAAAAGAAAAAATCTCATTTCCTACGTACAAGAAAAAAGTGGAAGTAAACATAAGCAGTGTAAACTCTTTATCCCAAGGTTGATATTTTTTAATTAGTCATCATATCTTGAAGCGGCCAAGAATAAAGGATTCACGATATGGAATTCCATTACTAGAATACTCCTAGTTATTACTATAACTTAATAATCCATAAGAAGAATCCACCAAAAGTTAGTGAAGGGTTAGGAACACTAAAGTACATAAAGGATTAGTAATGGAAAATCTAAAACATTAGAGATTTTTGCCCATAAAAGGAATCATAATAAGGACTTGCAATTTGTAGAAATTATCAAGTAGTACTTTCTTCGGATTCCGATCCAGAGTATGTTCCCATTCACTTGTTAAGGAAATGGCTATCAAGAACGAATTAACCCTTTATCCATTTTTTCTTTTTAAATACCCCCTCCCTGGGGAAAGAAGAATAGTAAAAAAGATATGGAGTGCACTAGAAAAAATTTTCATTATTTCCTTCCTCTATCCATATTCATGCAGAATTGCTCATGAACTAATACCCAACTCTTTCCATTTATTAATTGAATTCCTATAACAAGTAACAAGTGTTTTATTCCAAGATTAAGTTATTACTGAACAAAGAAAAATTTTCATTATATTATAAAGGATGAGATCAATTCGGAAGCGCTTTTTCTTATTCTAGCAGACGGAATTCCTTTGGTCTAATTTAGGACTTTCAAATCTATTTTATTTTATCTAATTCTATCTACGCCCCCGGGGCTAGGAACAAAACAGTCCTTTCCTTTTTCTGATCATAGAGAAGCCGTATGAAGCTAAGGTTTCATGTACGGTTTTGAAATAGCGGTGGGAACTGTGATGTTATCACCGACTATGATTATCTAACAGTTCAAGTACAGTTGATATAGTTGAAGCACAGTCAAAATACGGTTTTTTTGGATGGAATATTTGGCGTCAGCCTATAGGTTTTCTGGTTTTTTTAATTTCTTCTTTGGCAGAATGTGAAAGATTACCCTTTGATTTACCAGAAGCGGAGGAAGAATTAGTAGCAGGTTACCAAACTGAATATTCCGGTATCAAATATGGTTTATTTTATCTTGTTTCTTACCTAAATTTATTAGTTTCTTCTTTATTTGTAACAGTTCTCTACTTGGGCGGGTGGAATTTATCTATTCCCTATATATCCTTTTTTGATTTTTTCCAAATGAATAAAGCAGTTGGAATTTTGGAAATGACAATGGGTATATTTATTACATTAACTAAAGCTTATTTATTTCTCTTCATTTCTATCACAATAAGATGGACTTTACCGAGGATGAGAATGGATCAGTTATTAAATCTTGGATGGAAATTTCTTTTACCTATTTCCCTGGGCAATCTCTTATTAACAACCTCTTCTCAACTTGTTTCACTATAAATAAGATAATACAATAATAGTAAGAATATTTTCAACACAAAAGCTCTCTCAAACAAGAGAAAGAAACATATCTTTTTCATAGATATTTAGAATGAATATGTTCCCTATGGTAACTGGGTTCATGAGTTATGGTCAACAAACAATACGTGCTACAAGGTACATAGGTCAAAGTTTCATAACTACCTTATCCCACACAAATCGTTTACCTATAACGATTCACTACCCTTATGAAAAATCAATTACACCAGAGCGTTTCCGAGGGCGAATCCACTTTGAATTTGATAAATGTATTGCTTGTGAAGTATGTGTTCGCGTATGTCCGATAGATTTACCCGTTGTGGATTGGAGATTTGAAAAGGATATTAAAAGAAAACAATTGCTTAATTATAGTATTGATTTCGGAGTTTGTATATTTTGTGGCAATTGTGTTGAGTACTGTCCAACAAGCTGTTTATCAATGACTGAAGAATATGAACTTTCTACCTATGATCGTCATGAATTGAATTACAATCAAATTGCTTTAAGTCGGTTACCAATCTCCATAATGGGAGATTACACAATTCAAACAATTAGGAATTCGTCTGAAAGTAAAATAAACAAAGAAAAATCTTCGAATTCAAGAACGATTACTGATTACTAAACTTTGATTTTGTCTTTCTGTTATAAAAATCTAATAATTCTTTATTAAACTTTAAAATTAAACTATAAAGAAAAACGAAAAACTACTGCTTATTGGAAATTATTTCTTATTTTAAATCAGACTAGATTTTCGTGATATAATATAATTTATAACTATAAGTTTATACACAAAAAAATACCCTAATCCTTTTTTCCTTCCTTGAATCCTTTAGTTTTAGTCAGTTCATGAAAAATTTTATACTATTAATTTCTTTTTATCCATAATGGATTTACCTGGACCAATACATGAGATTCTTATGCTATTTGGGGGATTTGTTCTTCTACTAGGGGGTCTAGGAGTAGTATTACTTACCAACCCCATTTATTCTGCCTTTTCGCTGGGATTAGTTCTTGTTTGTATATCCTTATTCTATTTTTTATTAAATTCCTACTTTGTAGCTGTCGCACAACTTCTTATTTATGTGGGAGCCATAAATGTCTTGATCATATTCGCTGTAATGTTCGTAAATGGCTCAGAATGGTCTAAAGATAAGAATTATTGGACTATTGGAGATGGGTTCACTTCACTCGTTTGTATAACTATTGTTTTTTCACTAATGACTACTATCCCAGATACGTCGTGGTATGGAATTCTTTGGACTACAAGATCAAACCAAATAGTAGAACAGGGTCTCATAAATAATGTTCAACAAATTGGAATTCATTTAGCAACCGATTTTTATCTTCCGTTTGAACTCATTTCCATAATTCTTCTAGTTTCTTTAATAGGTGCAATTACTATGGCTCGGCAATAAGAAAACTTAGAAAAAGTACAAATTATAAGAATTGCAAATCTAAAATAAATAACTAAAGAATCACAATTTTGATTTAGTAAAATCCATCTACTGCCAACAAATACCTCCTTTTTTTTTTTTTTTTTTTTCTTTTGTTGTGTAATTGTTCTATTGTAATTAATTGAATCGGTTCAATTCTTGCCCTCATATTGAAATGAATCGAGATTGATAAGGAGTTAGTTAATGATGTTTGAGCATGTACTTTTTTTGAGTGTCTATTTATTTTCGATTGGTATCTATGGATTGATCACAAGCCGAAACATGGTTAGAGCTCTAATATGTCTTGAACTTATACTGAATTCAATTAATCTAAATCTCGTAACATTTTCTGATCTATTTGATAGTCGCCAATTAAAAGGAGATATTTTCGCAATTTTTGTTATAGCCCTTGCAGCTGCTGAAGCCGCTATTGGACTATCCATTCTTTCTTCCATCCATCGTAATAGGAAATCCACTCGTATCAATCAATCTAATTTATTGAATAATTAGACTTTTGAATAATTAGACATAGAATCCTCTAAACAAAGGCGCACATATTAAAATAAATAGAAATCAATACTATTTTCTTAGTATTATTTGAGAATATCCATTTTTTTTAGTAGATTATTGCATAGTATTCTTTTTCACTTAAATGAATTTTTGTATTTGTAATTCATTGATATTGCAATTTGAATATTGCAATAATTTATATTGAAAAGACGATAGCCAATTTATTGGCTAATTCGAATTCGTCTGTACAATTCGTAAAATTCTTTCTTATTTCTTATTTATTGTTGAAATCCAAAATTAAAGTCTCTTGGCTCTCTTCACGCTTTCTCACAAACAGATTAAAAAATAGATTTTTTTTTTTGAAGTTTGGATAAACCATTGCTTCGTCTGGTGTCTACAATACATATGACTCATTATAGTACTAATTTCATTTTTACCAGATCGAAAAATTTTATGTTGAAAAGAAAAATTTATAGATCCAATGTCACATTCCGTAAAAATTTACGATACATGTATAGGATGCACTCAATGTGTACGAGCTTGTCCAACAGATGTATTAGAAATGATACCCTGGGATGGATGTAAAGCCAAGCAAATTGCTTCCGCGCCGAGAACCGAAGATTGTGTGGGTTGTAAGAGATGTGAATCTGCCTGCCCGACAGATTTTTTAAGTGTCCGCGTTTATTTAGGGCCTGAAACAACACGTAGCATGGCTCTATCTTATTGATACGTTACAAAAAACTTCACTCGAATCGTCTGATTCCTCTTTACCGAAGAAGCCTGTGCTCGAAATAATCGAGCACGGGCTTTTCTGGTCAAAACGTATCTTGTCTTTATCACTTTATCATGAGTTATTTTCCTTGGTTAACAATACTTGTTGTTTTGCCGATATTTGCAGGTTCATTAATTTTCTTTTTACCTCATAAGGGAAACAAAGTCGTTAGGTGGTATACTATATCTATTTGTTTATTAGAATTCCTTCTAATGACTTATGCGTTCTGTTATCATTTCCAACTGGAGGATCCCTTAATCCAATTAAAGGAGGATTATAAATGGATAGATGTCTTCGATTTCCACTGGAGATTGGGAATCGATGGACTTTCATTAGGATCTATTTTATTGACAGGATTTATCACTACTTTAGCTACTTTAGCAGCTTGGCCAATTACACGGAATTCGCGATTATTCTATTTCCTGATGCTCGCAATGTATAGTGGTCAAATAGGATTATTTTCTTCGCGAGACCTTTTACTTTTTTTTATCATGTGGGAGTTAGAATTAATTCCTGTTTACTTACTTTTATCCATGTGGGGGGGGAAGAGGCGTCTATATTCAGCTACAAAGTTTATTTTGTATACTGCAGGCGGTTCCATTTTTTTCTTAATCGGAGTTCTGGGTATGGGCTTATATGGTTCCAACGAACCAGGATTAGATTTGGAAAGATTAATTAATCAATCATACCCTGCAACCTTGGAAATACTTTTATATTTTGGCTTCCTTATTGCTTATGCTGTCAAATTGCCGATTATACCCCTACATACGTGGTTACCAGATACCCATGGGGAAGCACATTATAGTACATGTATGCTTTTAGCGGGAATATTATTAAAGATGGGAGCATATGGATTGATTCGGATCAACATGGAATTGTTACCTCATGCTCATTATCTATTTTCGCCCTGGTTAGTAATAATAGGAGCGATCCAAATAATCTATGCAGCTTCAACTTCTCTTGGTCAACGAAATTTCAAAAAAAGAATAGCTTATTCCTCTGTATCTCACATGGGTTTCATAATTATAGGAATTGGTTCCATAACCAACATTGGACTCAATGGAGCTATTTTACAAATATTATCCCATGGATTTATTGGTGCTACACTTTTTTTCTTGGCAGGAACCGCTTCTGATAGAATGCGTCTTGTTTATCTCGAAGAACTGGGGGGAATATCTATCCCAATGCCTAAAATTTTTACCATGTTTAGTAGCTTTTCAATGGCTTCTCTTGCCTTACCAGGAATGAGTGGTTTTGTCGCAGAATTAGTAGTATTTTTTGGACTAATTACTAGTCCAAAATTTCTGTTAATGCCAAAAACACTAATTACTTTTGTAATGGCAATTGGAATGATATTAACTCCTATTTATTTATTATCTATGTTACGCCAGATGTTCTATGGATACAAGCTATTTAATGTTCCAAACGCAAATTTTGTGGATTCTGGACCACGAGAACTCTTTATTTTAATCTGTATCTTTTTACCAGTAATAGGAATTGGTATTTATCCAGATTTTGTTCTCTCCCTATCCGTTGACAGGGTAGAGGCTCTCTTATCCAATTATTATCCTAAATAGGTTTGCTTTTTTTTACTCGTCTGCTCTATTAATGCAGAAATAAGTAAAAAAGTATATAATGCAGAAATAAGTAAAAAAGTATAATTAGATCTATCTCGAATTTTTGAGAACCCTTTGATAAGGCGTTCAAGGGGTTCTCAAATAAAACATAAAAGTAAAAACCTTCATTTCATGAAGGTTTTATTTTATGTAATCATTTAGGTGTTAATGTAAACGAACCATAACTATGTAAGCCTATTCCTAATAGATTTATACCAAAATAACAAATCCAAATTATAAGAAATCCTATCAAAGCTATAAGTGCAGAATTCGTACCCTTCCAATTTGGATTTGTTCTACTATGTAAATAAATTGCGAATATGGTCCAAGTAATAAATGCCCAAGTTTCCTTAGGATCCCAATTCCAATAGGATCCCCAGGCCTCATTAGCCCATACTGCTCCACAAAGAATACCTACGGTTAAAAGGGTAAATCCTAGGCTAATGACACGATAACTCCAAGAATCCAAACGCTCCGTTAATTGATATTTGTAATAATTTGGAAATGAAGGGACAGAGGTTCTTTTTAAAGCACTTCTTTTTGCATAAAAATATTTAATATCACTAAAGAAAAATGTTTTATTTAAAACATTTTTTTTCTTTTTAGAAAAGAAATGGAAATTATTTCGAAATCTAATGATTAGAATAGCGGCAGATAATAAGGATCCGCACAAAAGAGTTGCATAGCTTAATAACATCATACTGACATGCATCATTAACCACTGAGATTGTAGAGCAGGTACTAGTATCGTGGATTGATGCATTTCAGTTAAAAGACCCGATGTGGCAAAGCCTTGCGTTAAAATAGTACTTGGCGTAGTTATTGTGCTTAAATCATTTTTAGAGTTCTGTATTTTAGGAATGGTATGAAGAATATACAGGGCCCATGAAAGGAAGATCAATGACTCATATAAATTACTTAATGGAAAATGTCCCGAGGAAGCCCAACGAGAAACTAAGAATCCTGTTATAGAGAAAAAAGTAACTATCATTCCTTTTTCTGACGAATCGCGTAATCCTCCAAGTTCACGAACTAATAAGGTTATAAAATGAATCGTAATCACAATTGAAATCGTTGAGAAAGAGATATGAGTTAGTATATGTTCTAAAGTTGCAAATAGCATAAGGGGAAGGTCCCATTACAAAATTGTAAATTTCGAATTGATTTCTAATCTATTGTATTCTTTTTCAAGAATGCCGCCACTCGGATTCGAACCGAGATGCTTGAGCACTGCTTCCTAAGAGCAGCGTGTCTACCAATTTCACCATGGCGGCTAACTTCAAATAATAGGTAACTTAAAAGAATAATAGCTATTATCTTGGGAATCGTCGATATTGGGAAAGTCCATAAAATTTAGGAACATTAGAGTTTTCATTAAAATAGACTTCGTTTGGTAGTATCGTTTCCATTTTTTTTTTTTACAATAAACTCTTGCTTTGCCCAATAGAAACACAAACACTGCTTGAAAGAGTTGGAACTTCTTTTTTCTAACTTGCAATTATAGAACTAATTTTTTCTAATTAATTTCCCCTTTACATTTTGAAAATTCTTTCAATACAATGAAAAAAATCCAAAAGGGTTTCTATTTAATGATGAAATTAAAATAAAATGGATAAATAGAAAAGGCTTTTTGGATTTTTTAAAAATTTCTAGAATGAAAGTCTTTATGCTCTTATTAATAAGATTTACTAACCTTATGATTTTGGAGAAGATAGGTGGAAGTTGTAAGTCCTATTGTAAGAATACTCCACTTTTCATAATTTTCCTAATAGAATATGAGGATTCTATTAGGAAAATTATGAAAAGTTCATTGATAGGAAAAGAATACTTAGCACACAGTATACCAAACAAAACTTTTTTTTTCTTGTATATATAAGATAAGAGGGGTTTTTTGTTCTAAGAATATTGTACCGAGTAATTCGACACATAAAAGTACATTCAAAGAAGAATCCAAATTATTAAATAATTGGAATTCTTTTTTGATAAGTCAATTCATATTATTCCAAAATCTTATTATTTGTTTGTTGCCCAGAAAAACCCTTTGGTTTTGGATGCTCATTACCGCTCGAAAATGATCTTGATTTTACTAAAGAATAAGATTGTACTATGGAAAAATAAGTCTTTTTCTTCCAAATATTTTTACGAATACGCTTTTTTGACATTGAAGTACGTTTTTTTGGAACTGCCATTCAAAAAGGAAATTACTTTTTTCTAGTTGTATGTGAAAGACATCTATTGCTGCAAATCAATCCTTCTTTCTTCTTTTTATTAGTATTTATACTTAGATACTGAAAGATACTTAAATTTTGAATTATTTTTTACTTCATTTTGTCTAATGCGGATAAGACAACAAGAATTTTTTAACATTTTTTCTTTATATATTTTATACTTTTTTTTTAATAATATAGA